>NW_027332424.1:11994656-12048149 GCF_000442705.2 Elaeis guineensis
TATTCATTGAGAATGAGAGTACTGAGCGTGACCACTTCGAGCAGTCATAAAGAAGTCTACCTTCTCGTCAATGACTAGCTCGATGCTGTAGTTGTGTGTCTAATTCTTTGACCTGAGGTGCATCGACAGTTCACCTTGAGTGTGTTATAGTTTGACTACACCATAACTCAATCTCCTAGCCATTCAGAATCTTGAGGTGTATGTTGGCTGTAGCATATTCATTGTAGGAACTAGGTCGCACCAAGATGGGATCTATCAACCTCAGTAGATGAGAGGAGTAGTCCTATGATAATTGAAAGATTGAGTCCTTAAGCCCATGGCCATGGTAGAGTAAAATAATGAAAAAAAAAATTTCATTAAGGTTTCACATCAGATTCGGATCAATCGATTAACTCATATGACTGATGTTGGGTTTGACGAGTTCACCTTAACCCTAATTCAGTCGGGACTCATGATAGAGGAACTCAATCACACAAGTAGCTGCATCGAGAGATTCATCTTCAGTTCTGATGGGTTGCCACCACATACTACTAGGTGTCACTGATAGATTTTGGGAGCAATTAGAATGATATTGATTATCGATCATTCTAATTGTTTGAATCAGAAGAGTTCTGATCCATCGAAAAGAGTTTCAATGATGTCGATGATGAGATCATGATATGTCTATTACCATACAGAATTAAACTTAACTGGGTCATACAAACAAGGGTTAGGATTTAGATGTCATCAATTGGGCTAATCCAATTGATTTGGATAAGATCCAATTAGGTTCAAGAAAATCATGCTAGCACACGATTGAGCCTAACTTTCTCCTCGTGTAATCTTTTCTGTCTCTACTGAGTCAAATATGATTTGACTCATTCAGAGAACCTTAGAAAGGTTTCTCTTAGTTTAAATGAAGCTTGTCTAGCTTAGAAAAGGGTTATCTTAATTCATGAGATGAATTTAAGACAACACCTACTAATTCCTAGCACCTGCCAATTTCATTTTAGGACATCTATCAAAAGTTGATATATGGGTCTTAAACTGAAGAGGGCTTATTGAAGAATTTTTGTGGAGTATCCACAAGCCAAGCCACATCAAATTGGGTGCCATAATTAGATTATGGTGTGAGCCCAATTGGATTAAAGTGGGCGCCCCAAGTGGATAAGGATTGGAGAGTCTTGATCAATTTAAACTCTTATGCACCACCTCTATTTGTGCTTATCCAATGTTGGTGCCATCTTTTGGAGATAAGGTGGGGTTCTTATCTGATATGATCAGATGACATCATTCTACCAATCAAAATTTTTTCAAAATTTATTAGAATTTTCTGATTGGTTGAATGATGTGGCACTGCGCAGCATACAGGGTCTATATAAACCCTACTGCGCCTAGGGTTTCAAGGTAGAAGTTGTTTTATGCACAAAACCCAATAGCTACTGGCCCATCTCCTCTTCTCTATATACTTCCTACTCTCCTTCCTCCCCTCTTCACGTCCAAAGAGTTGGACATCCATCTGGCAAAGATCCAAGGCGTGGTGATGCCTGGAACAGAAGGCTGTAGGACTTCTTCGACAAGCTACTGCTCCAACTTCAGGAAGACGTTTGAAGATCTTTCTAATCAGATTTAGATCTAATTTTGGAACATAGATTTGCAAGGAGAAGATATTCTAGATCCTAACTAAGTGGATATCAGTAGAGGCCAGGCACTTGTGTGGCTACATCAAAACCTCTGGCTGTGTAGAGATCATCTACAGGGTAATCAGTTTACCCTTGAGGTATTACTTATTTCCTCATCCCTTTTAGATTTATTTTAGATTTAATATCAGATATTAAGATTAGATCTAGAGACTTATATCTGAAATACATGTAGGATAAAAAATTTTTAAATTTATTTCGCCCCAGATTTGGTGAAATCTGGAAGATCCTATGAGGAAAAGTGGTTTTCCTCCTTCAACTGGTATCAGAGCCAGATTGTTGGCTTTATTTCAGATCTAATTTAGATCTAATTTTAATTTTTATTTATCTAATATTAAATATTTTAGATGTCATATCAGATGTGATAGGATCTAAAATTAAAATATTTAAAATTAAATCTAAGAAGATCTAACATACATAAGATGCATGACTAGACTAGGATTAGTTAAATCCATGAATAGTCTTAAGTCTTATATTTTAATGAGATTAAAATATGAATTAAAACTAATTTATTCTTTATTTTTTTGACGTTATAAGTATTATAATTAGATCAGAAAATAGAAAATAAATTTTAATTTTTTCATAAAATTGATCTACTGCATGCCTAGACTAGTTGTAGAATTGTTCTAGTAACTTATCTAGAATAGATTTAATTTTGAATAGTTCAATTTAAATCTTATTTTTTAGATATTATATATGATGTATCAGATCTAAAAGCATGTTAATTAGATTGATTTTTGATACATGAGATGTATACAAAGCATGCATTAGTTAGATCTTAAATTGTATATGTGATATGTTAATTTAGATCTAACTAGTTTTGTAGTTAAATTATATTTTTGATTAAGGTATTCCTCATGGCCGTCCAGTCATAAGAACGAAGTAAGATTTTAAGACCCTCTCTTTCCATTCAATAGGGTGTTCATATGACGTGTAGGGGTGCCGCACGTTCATCCTTAATCAGAAATCAAAACTTACTTTTCTGCAAAACCCTAGATCCTGAAATCCTAAAATTTATTTTATATATTTTATTTATGAACCCAAACTTAATTAATGAATTAAGCTTATAAAATTAAGTTAGGTCTAAAATTGAGAATTTCAGATCTAAGATATTTTCATAAAATTGGGTTCGGGCTTGGGTAGCTCAATTAGGTCTAGCGGTTGATCAAACCAAATCAAGAGTTGGTTAGGTGGGATCATGAAAGCTAATAATTGACCAGCCTAATAAGATTAAGTCTGGGTCAAGGTCGAATCATATTTAGATGTGACTCGATCAAGTTAAGACCTAATTTGGCTCAGTGGTTAGAGCCTGGATTGTAGGCTAACCCAATTAGTTCTAGTTCGATAATTTGGTGTCTAAGATAAGTTGGGCAGATGCGATCGACTGATTTTTAATTGGGAGCTACTCGACTCGAATGCATCCTTGTCGAGTTAATGGCATATCCCTTCCATCGGTCTCACTTACCTGGCTATATGTGTTGACTCAATTCTGATTAGAGGTGGCTAACAATTCGAGCTAACCCATACCACTAGGTTAGTCATAATTGTTATGACTATGTCAAGTTAAGTTTAATGAGACCTAAATCAAATCTTTCTAAAAAAATATTAAGTCTAGGTCTTCCACCATTGTGGATGTGTGGGCCCTTCCCGGGGTTGATTGTTCTCGGCTGGTTACAATGGCTCAGTTGCACCGGAAAGATGCAACTATGTCCATTAGGCATTGGATGCTATAAATTAGAGGATGGGTTGGGCTCAATATTCTGGATACGGTGAGGGATCCAATCAGGAATCTAGTTCGTGCAAATGGTGGGTTTGGCTTGACTAAGAATTGGAGCAATATCCCGAACACGGTGAGCTGCATGAATTAGAGATCAAGTTTTAGGTGCATCATGATTAGAAAATCATTGGACAAGAGTTATCCACTCATCGGTTGATCTATCACCAATAACTGTTAGATGAGGTGGTGAGCCAGTTGGTGAGACCGCACCACCCACTAGAAATTACTGATCACGAAGATTTTCACATCTCTACCAAGGGAGTGTAGGGATCTGAGTAAATAATGGGAGCCTAATTTATTTTAAAAATAAAATCTCTAAATAAATTAGTTAAGTCTGATTATAAAATCTAACTAGAAACTTTTGACTCTCTACTGGAAACATGTCTGCCTCAAACCCCTTGACCAAAATTCTAGACACCCATAGACTGACTGGACCCAATTTCAAGGACTGGTTGAGGAACTACAGAATTATTCTGAATTTTGAAAAATTAACTCATGTCTTGGACCAGGACCCACCTGCCATACCAGCACGTCCGACTACTGAACAAAGAGCGTCTCTAGAAAAGTGGACGGATGATGATAATAAAATAAGGTACTACATATTGGGTGCAATGTCTGATGACTTGCAGCACCAATATGAGAATATTTTGACTACTCACCAAATGTTGGCTCACTGCAAGAGTTGTTTGGTGAACAGAGTCGCGTGGCCAAGTATCAAGTCTGTCAAAGACTTTTTAAGGCCAAGATGCGTGATGAGCAGTCAGTCCAAGATCATTGTTTGATAATGATCAAGGATCTTGAGGAGCTTGAGAAGCTCGATATCATTTTAGACAAGAATTTTTAGATTGATATGATCCTTCAGTCCTTGTCCGATGCTTATAATCAGTTCATCATGAACTTTCATATGCATAAGATGTAGTGTACCTTGGCCGAGTTAATGAATATGCTAGTTATGGCTAAGCTTTCTATGAAGGGTTCAAAAGGCTTAGTTCTTACTGTGGAGTGGACTTCTTCTAAGAGAAAGTCTTTTGAAAAGAAAAAGAAGTCTGCAAAGAAGCAGAAGGTGGATGGCAAGAAGAAGGAGACAGAACCGAAGAAGAAGGCTGCTGATAAGAAAAAATATTTCCACTGCCAATCAGATGGCCATTGGAAGCAGAACTGTCCTCAGTACCTGGCCACCTTGAAGAACAAGAAGGATGGTCCTTTTGGAGGTATGCTCATTTTAGAGTCTAATCTTACAGTTTCTTCTGCATCCAGTTGGGTGCTTGACTCTGGTTCTAGTGCTCATTTATGCACTTTTATGCAGGATCTTGAGGAGAGAAGGAGACTCAGGGATGGAGAGATGATCCTACGCATCGGGAATGGAGCAAGAGTTGCTGCTGTGGTCGTGGAAACCTACCCTCTGTGATTACCATTAGGATTAGATTTATTTATTAGAGATTGTTATTATGTGCCTGCAGTAAGCAGGAATTTGATTTCTGTTTCATGTTTAGCACAAGAAGGCTATGTGATTAGCTTTCATAAGGACCATTGTAATATTTTTTATGAAAATAATAAAGTTGCAGATGATTTTCTTATTAACGATCTCTATCAGCTACATATTGATGTATCTATATTTAATATTGAGCAAAATATGAATGCCATAGGAATTAAAAGGCCTAGAGATAGTCTAAATGATAAGTATCTGTGGCACCTAAGGCTAGGTCATATAGCGGAAGACAGGGTTAACAAATTGGAGAAATCTGAGCTATTGAGTCTGTTGACTTTCGAGTCATATCTAGTTTGTAAATCATGCCTTCAAGGCAAAATGACCAAGCTTCCTTTTGTGGGACATGGGGAAAGGGCCACAGACCTACTTGCCCTAGTACATACAGATGTGTGCGGCCCATTTGATGTACCGACTCGAGGTAACTACATCTACTTCATTACCTTTACCGATGATATGTCTAGGTACGGATATGTGTTTCTAATAAAACACAAGTCTGAAGCTTTTGAAAGGTTCAAAGTATTCAGACATGAGGTAGAAAAACAAACAGAAAAGCCCATTAAGGTTCTTCGATCAGATTGAGGAGGTGAATACCTTAGTCAAGAGTTCCTAGACTATCTTAAGGATAATGGCATAGTCTCTCAATAGACTCCACCTGGAATGTTTCAACTCAATGGAGTTTCAGAATGGAGAAATCGGACCTTATTAGATATAGTCCATTCCATGATGAGCTTCATAGACCTCTCCGAATTTCTTTGGGGAATTGTCTCGTGACAGTAATTTATGTATTGAATAGGGTTTCTTCTAAAATCATTCTTACCACACCATATGAGATATGGCATGGTAAGAAGCCAAGTCTGAATCATCTCAGAATTTGGGGTTGTCCGGCTCATGTTAAGAGACAGTAGGTGGACAAGTTAGAGTTCAGGTCTTTTAAAGCTCGATTCATAGGATATCCTAAAGAGTCATTAGGATACTATTTCTATATTTCGGAAGACCATAATGTGATTGTAAGTCAAAATGCTATTTTTTTTGAAAAATAGTTTATTCAAGATGTTGGCATCAAAAGAATAATTAAGCTCAAGGAGAATGTCTCCCAAGAGCAACGAGCTAAAGAACCTAAGGAACCTAATCAATCAGAACCAATCTTAACACAACCTCTTCCACCTCATAGATCGACTAGGGTTTTCTGTCCTCTTGAAAGGTACTTAGATACTATACAAGAGAATGTAGAGAAAATGTTCCTCACGGGAAATGGGGCTCATGGTGATGATCCCAAGACCTATGACGAGACGATATCAGATATCAACTCTGAGAAATGGTTAGAGGCAATGAGATTAGAAATTGACTCGATGCACTCAAACCAAGTCTGGACCTTAGTAGATCCACCTGAAGGTATTGTACCTATTAGGTGTAAATGGATCTTCAAGAGAAAGATAGGTGCAGATGGAAATGTAGAGACATTCAAGGCTAGGCTCGTAGCGAAAGGTTATAGTCAGCATGAAGGCATTGACTATTAGGATACCTTCTCGCCCGTAGCCATGCTAAAATCCATCCACACATTGCTTGCTGTTGCAGCCTATTTCGATTATGAAATATGGCAGATGGACGTGAAAATAGTATTCTTAAATGGACATCTTGAGGAAGATATCTATATAGAACAGTCGCTTGGTTTCACATCCAGTGATGATGATCACAAGATCTGCAAGCTGCAAAGGTCTATTTATGGACTTAAGCAAGCATCTCAGAGTTGGAATACTCGTTTCAATGATGTGATCAAAATGTTTGGTTTCATCAAGAATGAGGAGGAATCATGTGTGTTCAAAAAGGTCAGTGGGAGCGCAGTTATCTTCCTCGTATTGTACGTAGATGACATCCTCCTAATTGGGAATGATATTTTCATGTTGACCTCAGTCAAAGAATGGTTGTCTAAGGAGTTCTCTATGAAAGATCTAAGAGAGGCATCCTTTATACTAGGTATTAAGGTCTATAGAGATAGACCAAATAGGATGCTGAGACTTTCACAGAAGATGTACATAGAGGAGGTGCTAAAGAGGTTTAGCATGAAAAACTTCAAAAGAGGTTTATTGCCTTTTAGACATGGTATTCATCTCTCCAAGAAGATGTGCCCTAGCACACCTGAGGAGATTGAACGCATGAGCAAGATCCCTTACGCTTTGGCAATAGGGAGTCTCATGTATGCCATGCTATGTATACGACCTGATATAGCCCATGCTGTGAGTGTCACAAGCAGATATCAGTCAAATCCAGACGAAGAGTACTAGACTTCTGTGAAATGTATTCTTAAGTACTTGAGAAGGACTAAGGATATGTTTCTAGTCTTTGGGAATGGAGAACTCCAGATTCAGGGATATATAGACTCAGACTTTATGTCTGATATAGATGATCGAAAGTCGACATCTAAGAGTCTATTCATTTGCAATGGTGGTGCAGTCAGCTGGAAGAGTTCCAAGCAGACGGTGATTGCTGATTCCACCATGGAGGCAGAATACATTGCTGCATCGAAAGCTGCGAAGGAGGCATTCTGGTACAAGAAGTTTGTCGCAGAGCTTGGAGTGATGTCATCGGATGCCATACCTCCTTACTACGACAATAATGGTGCCATAGCCCTAGCTAAGGAGCCAAAGTCTTATCAGAAGTCCAAGCACATCGAGCGGCGATTCCATTTGATCTGTGATTACCTCGAAAAGGGTTATGTCGAGGTCAAGAGAGTCGACTCCACAGATAATGTGGCAGACCCACTGACTAAGCCATTGGGCCAACAGAAGATCAAAGCCCACCTTAAAAAGATGAGACTTAGATATGTAGCCAATTGGCATTAGGTCAAGTGGAAGTTTGTTAGATGTATGCCCTAGATGCCAGATCGGCTGACACATTCCTGTACAGATCTAAGGGCAAATTTATAATTTTGACTATAAATGAATAAAAGGGTTATTCTTCTATAACATTGTGTACATTGTGTCTGTGATGCATTCTTTGAGTTAGTAGGAATGTAAATTCATATTTTCAAGAGTTAAAAATTTAAGGCATGAATTTACATAACTTACTCATAAATAGCTCCTGACTATAGGATCATCACGAGAATGGTGATCATCCGGAAGGTTGGTGTATGATCGCTTCTTTAGGATAGATGTATCTTGAGTCTACGATGTGGAGACACCGGAGTGAGAGTACAGGTATTCATTGAGAACGAGAGTACTGAGCATGACCACTTCGAGCAGACATAAGGAAGTCTACCTTCTCGTCAATGACTAGCTCGATGCTACAGTTGTGTGTCTAGTTCTTTGACCTGAGGTGTATCAACAGTTCACCTTGAGTATTTTATAGTTTGACTATACCATAACTCGATCTTCTAGCCATTCGGAACCCTGAGGTGCATGTTGGCTGTAGCATATTCATTGTAGGAACTAGGTCGCACCAAGATGGGATCTATCAACCTCGGTAGATGAGAGTAGTCCTATGATAATTGAAAGATTGAGTCCTTAAGCCCATGGCCATGGCAGAATGAAATAATGGAAAAGAGTTTTTCATTAAGGTTTCACATCAGACTTAGATCGATCGATTAACTCTATGACTGATGTTGGGTTTGACGAGTTTACCTTAACCTTAATTCAGTCGAGACTCATGATAGAGGAACTCAATCACACAGGTAGCTGCATCGAGAGGTTCATCTTCAGTTCTGATGGGTTGCCACCACATACTACTAGGTGTCACTGGTAGATTTTGGGAGCAATTAGAATGATATTGATGATCGATCATTCTAATTATCTGAATCAGAAGAGTTCTGGTCCATCGAAAGGAGTTTCGATGATGTTGATGATGAGATCACGACATATCTCATTATCATACAGAATTAAACCTAACTAGGTCACACAAATATTAGGATTTGGATGTCATCAATTGGGCTAACCCAATTGATTTGGATAAGATCCAATTAGGTTCAAGAAAATCATGCTAGCACACGATTGAGCCTAACTTTCTCCTCGTGTAATCTTTTCTGTCTCTACTGAGCCAAATATGATTTGACTCATCTAGAGAACCTTAGAAAAGTTTTTCTCAGTCTAAATAAAGCTTGTCCAGCTTAGAAAAGGCTTGTCTTAATTCATGAGATGAATTTAAGATAACACCTGCTAATTCCTAGCACCTGCCAATTTCATTTTAGGACATCTGTCAAAAGTTGACATATGGGTCTTAAACTGAAGAGGGCTTATTAGAGGATTTTTATGGAGTGTCCACAAGCCAAGCCACATCAAATTGGGTACCATAATTAGATTATGATGTGAGCCCAATTGGATTAAAGTGGGTGCCCCAAGTGGATAAGGATTGGAGAGTCTTGATCAATTTAAACTCTTAGGCGCCACCTCTATTTGTGCTTATCCAATGTTGGTGCCATCTTTTGGAGATAAGGTAGGGTTCCTATCTGATATGATTAGATAACATCACTCCATCAATCAGAATTTTTCTAAAATTTATTAAAATTTTTTGATTGGTTGAATGATGTGGCACTGCGCAGCATACAGGGTCTGTATAAACCCTGCTGTGCCTAGGGTTTCGAGGTAGAAGTTATTTTATGCACAAAACCTAATAGCTGCCACCCCCTCCCCTCTTCTCCACATCCTCCTTTCTCTCCTTCCTCCCCTCTTTACATTCAAAGAGTTGGACGTCCATCTGACAAAGATCCAAGGCATGGTGATGCCGGAACAGAAGGCTGCAGGACTTCTTCGACAGGCTGCTGCTCCAACTTCAGGAAGACTTTTGAAGATCTTTCTAATCAGATTTAGATCTAATTTTTAGAGCATAGATTTGTGAGGAGAAGATGTTCCAGATCTGCCTGAGTGGATACCGATAGAGGCCAGGCGCTTGCATGGCTACATCAGAACCTTGGGCTGTGCAGAGATCATCTACAGGGTAATTAGATTACCCTTGAGGTATTACTTGTTTCCTCATCCCTTTTAGATTTATTTTAAATTTAATATCAGATATGAAGATTAGATCTAGAGACTTAGATCTGAATACATGTAGGATAAAAAATTTTTAAATTTATTCTGCCCCAGATTTGGTGAAATCTGGAAGATCCTACGAGGAAAAGTGCTTTTTCTCCTTCAGTTAGGTGACTCGAGTTGACCCATATTGTTAAGGTTAATCAGTATGACTGATTTAGGTCCCCTGAACCGACTTATCTCTAATCCTTCTCATGACTTGGTAAAATCAGTGAGAGGATCTACGACATGCTAGTTGGACCCACTAGTCACTAGTCCTTTTCATGACTTAATGAAGTCAGTGAGAAGATTATGACTTATAGGTCGACTGATGTCTTCTAAAATATATTAACCAAAACTTCTAAATTATTAGATCCATAAAATGAGCTAGTTATGGGGATAACTAGATCATAGCCTCTCATGAAGGTGCATAATAATGAGTCCAATATTCCAAATAGGTATTAGAGGCGCCACACGCCTGGTGTCTATTACGTATTAAAATTATTATCCATTATATGACCATCTTATTGTACCTTCAGATCAATGCTCAGATGGATCGAGCCACACTCGGGCCTGGACATCTATTTTATTGGATGCACTTGATGTTGTCATGTTAATGGTTGGATCTAACTAGGATTTTCAGTGGAGGCACCACACGCCTACTGAAGAGATGCCTGGGACAAAATCTGATTGCTAAAAATTATTTAGAGAAATAATTGGTTATGAACCTACCATGGATGCACTAGGGTTGGCCGAGCCACACTTGGGCCTAAAAGCAGTCTGTGTGGATTCTAGCACCCGCTAAAAAATTAAAGTAATTTCTCGAATTGGAGGTAGAGGCTACCAATTCGTATAAAATAATGGGAGAACCTTTAAACTAAAGTCAAAGTCTTTAGGCTTAAAATAATTTGTATACTAATAGATCAATAGTTCTCTTTTCAGAAATGGCTAGAATATTGTCGCTCTGTTCATTATTAGACAGTGACAATATTATCAGACCTGACTTCGATAGCCAGTATCGAAAGTTGAATATAGTTTTTGAGAGAATTAATCAAGAAGTCTCAAGCTAATTCAAACAGGCTTAAAAGACAAATCAGCAAATGATTGTTGGTCAAGATAGTTATATGATAATTCTTTGAAATTTTTCTATTGATAATTCTACTATCAGGGTATAGGATACCGACAGTATAAGTTATATTTGCAAATAGTTGTAAAAGACTTCAAAATAGTAAAAGGTTTGAAAACGGCAAGAGACTCCTGAATGCAAGATGTGGAAGTCTGTTTCAGTCTTAACATTAGAAATCATCGAGCTTGTTCTCAATCCCGAAGATGTCATTTTAAGTGATTGTCACTATTATCCAATCTTACTGATGGTGTCAATAAGTATGATTGTTGTAATATTATTGTAAATGAAACTATAATAATGAGTGGATAATTAAAAATAATATAAACTTAGTATTATAGCCTATTAGTGTAGTGTACATGTCTGACTAGCACCCTAGATTAGATAATGCCACTAAAGCCTTTTTTTGGCATAGTTGATTTAGTCACCTTTTATTGAAAAGGATGAATGAGCCAGTGATGTTCTGAGTTTGATACATATTGATGTATTTGCACTCATGAACTTAAGTGCCAAAAGAGAGCTTACTACATTAAAATCTATGACGACCTATCTTGACATGGGTGCATCTTGCTTATGAAGCACAAATCTGAGTTGATTAAAATATTCAAATAATTTCGTAATGAAATAAAAAAATGAACTGCAAAGAGTATTAGAATTCATCGGTTTGACTGATGAAGTGAATACTTTTACAGTAAGTTTTGACATGTCTTGGAGAAAATTTGATTCTCCTTTAATGGGCCTCTCCTGGGACATCACTATTTAAAAAGATGTCTGAAAAGAAGAATTGAACTTTGTTAGACATGGTTCAATCCACTATGAGATTTGCTGGTCTGCCTGGATTATGCTTTAGAGACTACTTGATATGTGCTCAAGAACGTTCCAAGCAAATCGATCACCAAAACTCCATATGAGATATGGACTTAGATAATTTGATACTCTCTTACCTTAGAGTTTGGGATGTCGAACTTATGTGAAATATTCACAAATCAACTAGCTTGGATCTTGATCTGATAAATATTATAATAAAAATATTTCTTCTACCTTCCTAATGGATATGAGATGTTCATGAATCTTAAGGCATTCTTTTTGAAAAAGAAGTTTCTTGATGAAGAAACTGATGTCGATAAGATCAAGCTTGGTGAAGCTTGATAGGTAGAGAAACCAACTCTAACACAAATCAACAGAACTGTAGTTGATTAGATCAAATCTAGAGCTCGATGTAAAGGTATTCTTGAGTAGATATGGTAGAGTACCATGTCAGTCGAATAGATACTTCAGTTTCTAAGTTTGGAAAGGAGATTTGATCTCCCATAAGGATGCTGTACAGAAATCTAACTTTGAGAAGTGGCTTGGAGCTATTAAATCTGAAATGAGGTCTATGAAGATCAACGATGTATGGACATTTGTTGATTCACCTAAAGGGATAAGACCCATACGATGTGAGTGGACTCCAGATAGATTAGAGGCACAGAAGAAAAGGTAGAGACCTATTAATTCTGTCTGATTGCCAAAAAAATTCATCAAAGTTGTAGTATTAACTATAATGAGAAGTTTTCCTTGTGGCAATCCTCAAGTCCATTTGGATTGAATCAAACTTTTCAAAGTTGGAATTTATGTTTTGAACGTATGGCTTCGTTGAGAACAAAATAGAATCCTGTATGTACAAATGGGTTAATAGTTCTGTAAAATTATTCTTTGTGTTGTTTAAGAAGAAATTCTCTTAATCGAGAATGACATCCCTACATTACAAAGAGTAAAAGCTTGGTTGTCATCTTTGGTCTCTATAAAAGTTTGAAAGGTTATGAGAACCATCCTTAAGTATTTATGAAATACTAAGGATCAATGACTCGTTTATGAAGAGGCTGACTTAAAATCTGTAGAATATTGATTTCAATTTTTAGTCAGATTGAAATGACAAAATTGTATCAAATTATGTTTTTATCCTAAAAGGGGAGTGACTTGCTGGAAAGGTTCCATGCAATAGTCAGTAGCAAATTTTATTTACGATACGGAGTTCTTTGCGGCATTTGATGCTGGTAAAGAAGTTGTTTGGTTATGAAAGTTCATTAGCAAGCTTAGAGAGACACCCTCTATTGATTGTCCAATTTTACTGTATTGACAATAGTACTGGAGCCATAGCTCAAGCTGAAGAACAGAAGCTCCATCTGTGAACCAAACACTTTCTACATTGCAATCAACTTTTTCGATAAGATCGAAATAAAGCTGACCTTAGGAAGATCGATCGAAAGGAGAACTTAACTAACCCATTGACTAGAGCAATCGGATTTAAAGAGTTCAATGATTTAAAATGGAAGATGGGTATTTGATACTGATCTGATTGACTTTAGTCCAAGTGGGAGTTGTTGGAAAATGTATCCTAAAATCAATCATCTAGGTTGTAGATGATTATGTTCCATACAAGTATATAAATTATAAAATAATAAATATTATCTGACAGATTCATTATAAGGGATTTATCTTCCAAAATAGAACTCATATATTATAATGAAGTCCTTAGAACTACTACCAAAATGATAAAGAAGAATTTATCTTGTGATTTTTAAATCCTGCTCACGACCAAATGATACAATTATTATAAGGATGATAATTGTATCGAGTGTAGGTCGTTGTATGCCATATTGGTTGGTTGTCCTCTTAATCAAGACATGTGGTGACATGGATATGACATATTGATGATAAATGATATATTTTTATATTTATTATAGGTATTTTTGATAATTTATGGTGCTTACATCTTCTTAAAAATTTAATTTTATGAATAAATTAATTTTTCTTGTAAAAATAAATAATTTTAAAAAAAATAAAATTAGAGTATATTTATGAAAAATAGATGTTAATTTAATTGAGTAATTTAAGCACTAAAATAATGAAAAAAAATTGAAAAATTTAATGCATATTTTTTCTATTTTTCAGGCAAAAAATCAGACCAAAAATCGAGCCAAAATATCCTAAAAAATAAAAAATATTATCTCCGGTGCATGATGGACCAGCCGGTCAGTCCACAGAAATAGGGCATGGTCCACAAGAAACTTCACGTGGTCCACAAGTGTGGCTCACAGCAAGAGAAGGATTCTGAGCGCGATCCAACTGGTGAAATTCATCCCGACCCAGATCTAATGGTCCAGACTTGATGTCGACTTTGAATAGGACTCTTTTGCGCGATCTGATGGCCCAAAACCAATCTCAGGTGTGATCAGATGGCTGTGGTTTAATTCAACTTTGATTTGAATTAAAATGAGGATTTTCTGGGCAAATCTGGGTGGTTCAAGCTCCATCCGACGGCCAAAAATATTTCTAAGGGCATTAATATGATTTCTAAGGGTTTTAGGACTCCTTTTCCCACACAAAAATTATAAAAAATTTATCTATAAATAAAAAGTTCGAGAATAAGCTTTGGAAGTAGAAAAAATCAATAGAAAGTGAGAAAAAAAATAAAAAAAAATAAAAAAGATTTAGGGACTCAAAAAAAAGGAGAAAAGCTAGTTCGCTCTATGGAGTACGACTGAAGATGGAAAGGTCATCAACCATCTTTTCGACGAAGCTGGACTGATCAACTTCAGATCTTTATTATAGTTTTATTTTTTTTATTTTATTATTTTTTTAAAAATTTTTTGTACTTGAATTTTAATTTCAATTATATCAAAATTTATTTTCTTGCACTTTAAATTTCTGTCTTTTATTTTTCACAAGTAGATGCTAGGATCTAGTTAGTAGATCTTAGTATCCAATTTATTTTATATTTTTTAAATTTTTATTATTTATTTTTATGATAAGCAGATGCTAGAATCTAGTTAGTAAATCTTAGTATCCGATTTATTTTTCGTACTTTTAATTTTTATTTTTTGACTTAAATTACTTTCTTCAAAATTTTATTTTTTTTGTAAAATTAAAGATTTCAAATCAAAATCTTATCTTTTCTATGAATTCGACCTGACTCACTACTTTCTATATATTTTTAATTTTTATTAAAGTCAAAATTTGATTGATAATCATGGTGTCCTAACAACAACATCACAATCATATCAATTTTTGGCACCGTTGTCGGGGAAGGTATCAATTTTAATATTTAATTTTTTTAATTTTTTTATAAATTTAACTTATTAATTTTTTTACTTTTTTATCTTTGTGTAGAAAAAAATTCAAAAATTTTAAAAAAAAAGGTAGAAAGCTTCAAATTTTGCTTAGTGAGATCAATCCTAACCCTAATCCTAACTATTTTTTTTTAAAGTATTAATTACTATTTCTTTTAAATTAACCTAAAATTCATCCACATAAATCTAATAAAAATTATATGACAAGAGTAAAAACTTAATTGTTAGAAGCATTCATCATCTTAGATTTTTTTTTTGGTGATCGCTGGAGACAAGGTAAGATTTCAAGTTTAATTAATTTCATGCATCTAATTTAGTTGCATAAAACCCCTTGTTTGAAATTGGTTGTGTATATTCATCTCAAATCAATTTAAGGATAACACCCATAACAAGATAAGGTGGGGATCTCATCACCCTTCCTTAGCCCAAAAACAACCAACCAGCATTCCGCATTAACCCAAACCTAACTAAAATCAAGTAGACATGGGCCCTTAGTATCAATTGAGTTCAGTTTGAGTATTATGGTCAAGTCAAGTACAAAGTATGTTTGGACTCACCCCTGAAACTAGTGTCTAAGGCTAAAGATTATAAAGGCTCTACCTAAGTGGACTCGTGGTTATTTAATTGGTTTCGTTAGCTTATCTGGCCATTTCAATTGGTGTCTAAGGCAAGCAACAGGAGGACCCCGACGACCTCACCTCCTACTTGGCTAGTTGAATGAAGTGAGAACAAACCCAATTTGTATCTAGACTAAGCCACTCTACATCGAACTGTTAGGTCTAAGAAACCCGTAGGTGTCTAGGTTTAACTGTTTGCTAACTTGACCACAACTAATTCTTCTCATCTTACGTCTTTAGATCTAAGATTTTTCTTATGGATCTCACCTTTAGAACTTTTCTCTTTCTTTCTTTTCTCTTCTTTTTCTCCTCTTTCTTCTTAAAAAAAAAAAAATCTTAACAACACACATATTAAGGTTTGCACTAATACATGCACGGTATAATTTTTTTGACCTAGTTGAACCTAATCCTGAAATTAAACGACTGATCCATGCTAAACATGATAATCAAATAGCTAAAAATTCTAAGAACCACCTAGGTAGATGAAGAAATATTTTATTTCTTCCACCTATAATCCATCGATGTTCCCATCATTCTATGAGATCAAATATTTTGACTCTAGTCCTGAGGTCGATTTGAACCTGCTAGTCAAAAAATTAGATAAAGTCGACCTTCTTATAGATAAATGCCTAGCCTTAAATCTACAATCTCCCGTACAATACACACAACCTTCTAATTATCAGGAGATTTATTCTATCTATGCTAACCTAGCCCATCATGTGAGTGAATGTCAGTTTCCACCTTTCATCCAAGAGCAAGTTCAAGCTATTCAAGGTTACTCCAATCCTGTCAATGACCCATTCTTAAATACATATAACCAAGATTGGAGGAACCACCCTAATTTTTCTTGGAGATCCCAATAGACTCAGGCCCAGACCCAAATTTGTTCTATGCAAAATTTTTAGAATGGGCCTCAATACCAAAATTATGCTAGTAGTAGTCAGCCTACTCAGCCTACTCAACCATCCTATTACAATCAGCCATTATACCCACCTCCTCAATAAACCAATCTAGCTGATGATAGATTTAGCCAACTTCAACAAATGATCATGACCTAATAACAATCCCTCACTAGGCTAGAAGCACAAATAGATTAATTAACTGAATCTACCATGAGGAGAGAACTAGGTCTATTGCCAAACAAACCAATACCGAATTTTGAAAATGACCCACCCATCCACCAATCACCTGGACCTAGTCATCAATCCAATGTTTCACCTAAGAATCCTCAATTTGAAAATGATAAAGTAATCTTTGAGCTTAAAAGTGATAGGATTCTTAAGGACCCATACCAAGGTCAGGTAAGTGAGACTAGTACTGATGTTAGCCAAAATATGAATTTGGAAGAAGAGGTTAGTACTGAAGCTAACCTAATAGAAGAACTTGAGCTTAGTACTGATATTGATCTAAGTAAAGAAAAGAAGAGAGTGGATGAGTTACCCAAGATATATCCATCAAGAGTCCCATTTTCTTCAGCCTTAGAAGCCAGTTCTTCCATTTTAGAATTACCATCTCCTTCAGAATTAAAATTATCTTTGACACATTTGAGAACACATGTTTAAAATCAAAAGATACCCTTCCAGTGCCTATTTCTTCAAACTTAGCTCCTAACCCAAAAACTCAATTCATGAGCATTTTAGAAGAACAAATAGGAGAAATTCTCGATAAACAAGAGTTTGTGAATTATCTTTCTAAAATTAAAAATGGAGATGTGAAAAACTTTTTGAAGATTGGTAATAAAATATTAAAATTTATCAAAGGCCATCTTCTTGAGATTGGCAATCCAAAACCATTGAAATTTATCAATCCAATATTCGACACGGGATAGGTGAGAGAATCAGCATGGTCTGGCTAAAGACGGTAAACTTAGCGCTTCCTGAGAGTCAACTTAATTTTTAATTTTTAATTTTGTACTTTTTGCTATCTTTTGCATTTTATTTAGGTCAATCAAGTCTTAATATCTTTTGTAGGAATCTGAAGATAATCTTGGCTAAATTGGAGGGAGAATCAATTTTGAAAAGACTTCTGGATCAGATGACATCTCTCTTTTTCTTTCTCTTTGCATGCACCCTTCATTTTTTTTACTCTATTGAGGACAATGTCAATTAAGTTGGAGGGGGATAATAAAAATTTTTAAATTTTTAAAGTTCTCAAGTAAGTTAATATTTAGTATTTAAGCATCGATTACATTTAAAAATCGAGTTAAATCAAGCATTTTTAAAAAAAATTGATGTATAGATCAAAGAGTTTGTGAGATATTGAGGGATCAAGTATTAAGAAAACTTAATAAAGAGTTAAATTTAGAACTTAAATAATTTTTTTTGAGTATTTTTAAATTTTTCTACCAGCATCAAAGAAGAGTTTACTTTCTATGGGCTTGTGTAAAGTAACTATACATTTCTTCATATATTTAAAAAAAAAAAAGAAAAAAAATTTTCAAGTACTTCATGCTGAGTAACCAGACCTCTTTGCCTAAGCAAGCATTGAGTTTCACATCAAAAGGTATGAAGGACAAAGAAGCTTTATTGTAAAGCTAGTTTTAACTCGTAGCCTTTTTGATTCAAGCAAGTAGGTCCGAGGGATATTCTATACCTAGTACTAAAACCATCTGCTTTGAGAGTCATTGATTGAAAACTCGTTACATGGATTAAATAGAAAGCTTAAAAAGTTAAAACATTCAATAACAGTACAACATTAAAAAAAAAGAGAGAGAAGAAAAAAAGGGTTCAATAAATGAAGAATGGAAGTAACAATATACTTGTTCATATGAAGGTGAATGATTTGGAGATAAAGGTAGGAATAATTTGAAAAAGTTTAAAAAAAATTTAGTATTCTTAGTTTAACTCTCATATTGACTAGTATTAATATCCCAATAACATACCTCACTCACGCTCTACTAAATATCAATGATCTTTTGAAAATTATTTGGTGAAATTTGAAACTTTAAGCTAAACGATACTTAATTCTAAATTCTTTCTTTACTCGAGGACGAGCAATATTCAAGTTAGAGGGTGTGATAAATGATATATTTTTATATTTATTATAGATATTTTTGATAATTTATGGTGCTTACATCTTCTTAAAAATCTAATTTTATGAATAAATTAAATTTTTTTATAAAAATAAATAATTAAAAAAAATAAAATTAGACTATATTTATGAAAAATAGATATTAATTTAATTAAATAATTTAAGCATCAAAATGATGAGAAATTTTTGAAAAATTTAATGAATTTTTTTTACTATTTTTCAAGCAAAAATTTAGAGCAAAAATCGATCCAAAATATCCTAAAAAATAAAAAATATTACCTCTGATGCACTGTGGACCGGTCGGTCAGTCCACAGAAATGGGATGTGGTCCACAAAAATCTTCACACGGTCCACAGGTGTGGCTCACAGCAAGAGAGGGATTCTGGGCACGATCCAATGGTTGAAATTCATCCCGACCTGGATCTGACGGTCCAGATTTGTTGCCGACTTTGAATAGGACTCTTTTATGCGATCCGACGGTCCAAAACAAATCCCAGGTATGATCGAATGGCTGTGGTTTGATCTGACTTTGATTTTGATTAAAATGAGGATTTTTTGGACAGATCTGGGCGGTTTAAGCTCCATCCGACGGCCAGAAATATTCCTAAAGAGATTAATATGATTTCTAAGGGTTTTAGGACTCTTTTTCCTATCAAAAAATTATAAAAAATTTATCTATAAATAGAAGGTCTAAGAATTAGCTTTGAGAGTAGAAAAAATTAATAAAAAATGAAAAAAAATAAAAAAAATAATTTTAGGGACCCAAGAAAAAGAAGGAGAGAAGCCAGTTTGCTCTACGGAGTATGATGAAAGACGGAGAGGTCATCAACCATCTTTTTGATGAGGCTAGACTAATCAACTTCAGATCCTTATTACAGATTTATTTTTTTTTATTTTATTATTTTTTTTAAATTTTTTATACTTGAATTTCAATTTTAATTAATATAAAATTTATTTTCTTGCACTTTAAATTCTTGTCTTTTATTTTTTGTAAGTAGATGCTAGGATCTAGTTAGTAGATATTAGCACCTAATTTATTTTATACTTTTTAAATTCTTATTATTTTTTTTATTATAAGTAGATGCTAGGATCTAGTTAGTAGATCTTAGTATCCGATTTATTTTTTGCACTTTTAATTTTTATTTTTTGACTTAAATTATTTTCTCCAAAATTTTATTTTTTTTACAAAATCAAAGATTTCAAATCAAAATCTTACTTTCTCTATGGATTTGACCCAACTCACTGCTTTCTATGTATTTTTAATTTTTATTGAAGTCAGAATTTGATTGATAATCACGGTATCCTAACGACAACATCATGATCGTATCAATAGATGATTTGTAAGAATATATTTTACTGAGTGTGATCACTTTTAGAGCACTCTGCTATCAAGGATTGTTCTGATGGGATATGAGTATGTATATCCCTCGGATCAGAGGCTGTCTCGGTGACTTGCAAGCAACTCACTGTGTTTTGGTGTCGAACTATTCAAATTTTTAATTCAGTGATGAAAGATTTTTGGATACAGTCAAGTACTTATGAAGTCTGAGTGCGAGTCAAGATGGGATTGATCGCCCCAAGTAAAAATAAAAATGATGCATCACTGTGTTTCAATTCAGCAAAACTTTGGCCAAAATAGTCTTAGTGAGGAGTTACAGGATTTTTAAGGTTGAGACACAAATATGGACCACTCTTCCTAGGTTGACAGTTTAATCCAAAGTCATCCTTGAGCATTGAGTATCAAAGAGATAAATTATACAGTAACTATATCCACATAGGTTCTAAAGTGTTGCTAGGCATACACTCGCCCTATCCGAATATCGGATCCCATTGCTAGATGGTTACATCGATTAGTATAAGAATTATTCTTATACTACCGGCTTAGGTTCGAACCTATAAGGTCACACACATAGAAGTACCTGTCTGATCAAATGACTGATCGATGATTATGAATCATTGAAGGGTTTAATTATCAATTTGATTGATGATTAATCTTATGCAAATATTATAATAAATATTTACTAATAATTAGTAAATTAAAAAAATAATTAATTAATAATATGATTGTTAATTAGCTTAATTTGATTGAGTAATAGAGATTAGATTAGATCTACTTGAATTGGATTCAGTTAGATTGGATTTGGATTAATTGGATGCAGCCCTATTGAATAACAGGACTTACTCCAATTGATCTTAGGAATGCATGAATATGAAATTATTTTATATAGACTTGGATTGGATCTAATCCTATTGGATAATAGGCTTTGATTTGATCAAATATCATTTAATAATAGGCTTAATTGGATCAAGCCCTATTATTAAAAAATTTCTGTGATATCCATTGAGAATCAATTTCTAAATCAATAGAATTTTAATCTAACTAATTTCCAATTAGATTGGGGCCTAATTGGGCTAGGACTAAATTAGTTAGTTTGTTATAACTAATTCCTAAGTTAGTTAGGATTGGATCCAAGAATTAGTTAGAATTTGACCAAGATCTTGAATTCTATTTAGAATAGGACTAAACCCAAACCAAGCCACCCCATGTGATAATTAAATCTCCACGCCCCACAACCCTTTCACCATTAAAAAAAATCCTCTACACCCCAAAAGGATGTGTGCCCCCCTTCTCTTGTTCCATGAAGAAAAAAGAGGGCATCTCCCCTCTTTTCTAGTCGCCCAAAAGAAGAAAAGGAGGAAGGGGGCGTCCAAGAGTTGGACGCCCCAACATCCCTCATGCCCACATCCTCTATCTCCTCTTCTTCTTAGAGATATTTTTTTGAGATTTTGTTACTGGTTTTTAGGCATCAAGAAGAGGCTCTTCTGCTAGTTATACAGCAAAAAATTAGAGAAGAAAAGTTTTTTTCAAGGAGAGAAAGATTAAGGAAGAAGATGGATCTTTTATCTTGCGTGCAGTCTTGAAGAAGGAGTTCTTCTTCTAGATATTTTTTTATTTTTTTAAGATAAAAATTAGATTAGATCTAATTTTTAATATAAAAATTTAGAGAAAAAATATCAAAAAAATCTGGTTGGACGTTTGGGGCTTCTTGGAGTTGTAGATCAAGGAAAAAGAAAGGTTCTTCTTTCTTGTGTGCAGCCTTGAAGAAGGAGTTCTTCTTTCAAATTTTTTTTATATTTTTCTAAAATAAAAATTAGATTAAATTTGATTTTTAACATAAAAATTAGAGGAGAAATATCAAAAATATTTGGTTGGGTGTTTTGGGCTTCTTAGAGTTCTAGATCAAAAAGAAAAGGGAGAAAAAGAGAGAAGAATGGTTCTTCCCTTGGATTCCTCTTTTGGATTTTTTTAAAACTTAAGATTTTATATAATTTTTTGTATGAAAAATTAAATTAGATCTAATTTTTATCATAAAAAATCAAAGAAGAAAAGTTCTTCTTAAGGTCATGAAAGGAAGAGAGAAAGGTTCTTTCTTATGCGTGAAAAATTGAGAAGAAAGGGTTCTTCTCTTGATCTCTATTGTAGAGATCAGATACATGGATTTAGAAAGAAAAAAGAGAAAGTCTCCTTATTCTTCATCTCCATCTTGTTGTCCTCAAATCAGTCAAAGGATGGTGTCTTTACGAGCTAACACTTTCGGAGAGATCGATCAGTGCGAGGACTTCATGTGGATATCTGTAGAGATCGGATGCATGTGCGGCTGCCAAGCATTATGAAGAACCATCTACCATGAATTTTGGATGTGGTGATCTGCTACCTGTGCTCAAATATAAAGTTTTGTATTCAATTAATATTTAGATATGATCTAAAAATAGATTAAGTATGTTCTGTACTTATTGAATTTTAGATTTCAGATGTGAGTACATACATATTAGTTCATGTCATGATCCTATATGGTGATTTAGATTTGATTTATGTATGTATTATATATTAAATTATTTATTCTATATATGTTCCACTGTAAAAATTTTTAAAAATGTATGCACATCACCTACCATGTTTTTCTTCAGATCGGTATTCATATCGGTGCACCCTTTATCAGTATAAACTTTGTACGAACATGATACTAGAATGAGCCATATATATTAGCAACTCAAGTGAAACAAGTAATATATTTGAAAGATCAAAAGTATCGAAGTAATTAGCATGTCGTACAAAAAATAATACCTAGAGACGTATATGACAAACCAACCCAATTAGAGATGGATGAAAATTCAGATTTACATGAAGAGGAAGCTTTTTAAGAGAAAGAATAAATATTAGCCGAGCTTCTTGTTGATGAAAAACTTGTAACAGCTCCTTTGAATAGGACGATCTGCCGTCCAACAAAGTTGAAGCTGATTTTGTATTTAATTTTCATGAGTCAGAGGGTGACGATCAGTTCATAAATGATGATGAGATAGAAGATGATACATTAGTTGATTATTATGATTTAGAAGAGGACCTATACATTGAGGAAGTTATAAATATTGATGAGTAGATCTATATTCTTTGTTCAATCTTCTTTTACAATAAGGATATGCGATATAATTTTATTCATTAGAATGTAATTTATTTTTTGTTATTATTGTTCAAAATTATATTCATTTATATATCAAGAATTGTAGGTATAGCATCAGAAGACAAATGATGACATTCGCGTTCGCAGTCTACCCCCGAGGTTGAGGTGCCTTCACCTATTTCCACTCCCGCACCAGCTCCATCATAGAGGATCCTGCACTGGCAAATTCGAGTGAGGTGGGTTCGAGTGAGACAGGTTTGAGTGGTATTATTATACTTTTTATATAATAAAATTTGATTTTTTTATTTGCATAGCTATCATACTAATAATTTATTTATTATTATTTTAAGCCAGTCTTCACCAGTGGTGAGGCGAGGGCGAGGTCTATCGAAGAACCTTGCTCTAGAGCATTGGAGACACGAGCACCTAGGATAGCGTCTCCATATTGAGATACCACCCGACTACACTAGACCCATTAGGAGTGGTGCGAGCCGTGGCAGACCGAGCTGGGCATCATATGCTGCAGCTATGCCCTCGTGATGCTTTTCAATTGGTATCACATTGTACAGGCTTAGAGAGAGATTTTCTACATCCAGTGATAAGTAAAATAAATTATACTGTGAATATTTAATTAGCACGATATTCTTCTAATATTTGTTATTAGTAGGATATATTTGATATTATTGATTTTGAGGAGAATCGCATGCGGTGAGCTGTGGATGCTCATTTATCTTTGAATTTTAAGAAGTATCATCACGGCATCCATCAGCATTGATACCATGTGATGCAGGATCATGGGGTGGAGGCAGTGCGGTAGCGGCCCTATGACAGCATCACTATGGATGCTTGGACTCTCATATGCCAGCATTATAAGTATCTGACATATTAGGTTACACATCTAAACTTCTTTTTTTTTAGACTTTAATGATTGAATCATTTATTCTTAAGTTTAGTTTGTTATCTACTAATTTGACTGCTAACTATACAGAGATGATGTATCCAGAATATCGTGAATCGGGCGAGATAGACCATATGGCATTGTGGAGATTCGAGGTCATTCGATTGTCATATGGAGCAGATGGTAAGTAATTTTTAATTAGTATATTTTAACTCTCTAACTATTTAAAAATTTTTTAATTAATTATTCTCAAATTACAAAGAGATGTAGGGAGTGGCGAGCTTCCTGATAGGATCGATATCTACCAGCAAACCCACCAACGACGGTCAGGAGAGTGAATGATGGCGAGCCAGGGCTTTCTGTAAGTTTTTTTAATTATTTTTTTCATTCATAGTTTGATTTTTAGTACGAAATTAAAATAGCTATAACTTTAATTTTCAGGACCATATGATAGACATCAAATCCCAGCCTATCTCTGAGGGCTCGATCACACCCACAGATGATGAGAGCTATGATCAGATGCTTGGTATGAGACCCTATTATGTTAGGGGTTCAGGGCATAGGATCAGTGCTTCCTCATCCTCATGCTCATCTAGGGCTGATATCCATGCTGCCTGTAATGCTCAAGTAGCGGAGGTACAGAGGCAGGCTGAGCAGTGAGCTGATGAGTTGACTGCATGCATCAACGAGTACTAGTAGCTCCAGATTTAGATGATGGAGAGGATAGTACAGATGGAGTAGATGCAACTGATGAGGTAGCAGCAAGCCGATCTGAGCTCTTCCAAGCACTCTCCTTCCCTAACCCGTTCTCTTTCTGCAGATGCTGACACTTGACGGTCTATTTATGAAGCTTTTTATGCTTATTTTAAACTTTTTATAATTTTAATTTAATATAATAAAATAATAAAATTTATTTATGAATTTATTATATAAATTTATTATTTTAATTTATTATTTTTAATTTATAAAAAATATTATAAATATAAATTAAATATATATATTCATAAATTATTTTTTAAAAAAATATGTGTAAATTGTTAATGATAGAATTATTTTTGATAAAATATTGATCGTCAAAAAATATATTAGTGATAAAAAATTGATCATAAATAAATTATTTAATAAATTCAAAAATATCAAAATTTTATACTAAATTAATAGTGTGAAAATATTTTTATCGTAAATAATTAAAAATTTATTAGCAATAAAAAGTTACATCAAAAATTATAATATTTATGATGTAAAATCTATGTTGCTAATATTTTTTTAAATTTAATTTTTACAAAAATTTTTAAATAAATTAATAGTGATGAAAATATTTTCATCATAAATAATTGATAATTTGTTAGTGTTGCCCAGCTATGCAACCCAAGAGGGGGGGTGAATTGGGTTTCTAAAAATTTTAAGCCCAACTGATTACTTATGAAGAACAAAACAAAGACTTTAATTCAATATTAATTACCTAAAGCAGGAATGCAAGAATATAATAAAGAAATAAAGTGAAGCGATAAAGCACACCACAAACACAAGGATTTATAGTGGTTCGGTGCTAACCTTACACCTACATCCACTCCCCAAGATCCTACTTGGGAATTTCAATCCACTATACTTTGTATTCAACCCGAATATAAAACGTCGGAAACTCCGACACTAGCTATCCCAAGCTAGATCACTTGTTTTCCGGGTACAAGTAAACCCAAAATACTCCGATTTCAGGTTCGGATCAACCTTTCCTTGTTTTGAAAATCCTCCAAAAACAAGAACAATTACTTACAAGAGTAAGAGAATTTAAAGCACAAATTAATACAATAACAGCTCCTTAAATGAGCGAATATAACAATAAAATCACTTTACTCAAATGAAGAAACCCTTTTTGAATTTTCTCAAGATGGATGAATGCTTGAACGAATGCTTGAGAAGAGGATGATCGTTGATTGAAGATCCCTTGAAGGCTTTGAACGATCTCTAGATCAAGGTTGAAACAATAAGCGTGACAAATCCTCTCTTTGAAAACTCTTGAATCTCTTTCACAATCTCACGTGTGGATTTTGGATCCTCTTTTCTTTTTCTTTCGAATATCTCATTGATCTCAGACTTTTTCGTGCAGATTTCAGATCCTCTCTACTGTATTTGATCTCACGTTTGATCTCTATTTAATCTGCAATTTCTTTCACCATTTTAAGCATTTTACAGCATTAGAAGCAAGAGAAAACAATTTAGGCAGATAAAGAGCCGTTAGAGCAATTTTAGGAAGCATAAAAGGCAATTAAAACGGGCAAAAAACTAGCCGTTGCGGATATTTTCCGTCGCAGGGGTCGACTCATGAGTCGACTCATGCATCAGGAGTCGACTCATGAGTCGACTTCTGTTGCATTTACCAGAGAATGCGTTTCTGGAAATTCTTGGCTCAAATCAGCAGGGGTCGACTCATGAGTCAACTCATGCCTTGTGGGTCGACTCATGAGTCGACTCACAGGTCGTGCCAAGCCAGAAAACTAGCGTGCCAAGGAGAATTTTTGCGTGCCAATCAGCTCACAGTGCCATGAGTTGACTCATGAGTCGACTCATGCACTTCAAACCTTCATAACTTCAAAAATATAAGTCCAAAGACAATGAAATTTTCACCAATAGTTTTCAAATCATTTGTTTTATCAAATGATACTATCAAATCAGGATTTTAGTGAAATTATGATTTTACCCTTGAAGAGCATAAGGACTTTTTCATTTTAAAATTATTTGTATCCCTTCAATCTGCTTTGTGATCATCAAAATCAATCTAGGAGCAACAATCTCCCCCTTTTTGATGATGACAAAATATTTGAACAAAAATATTTATATGAATCACTAATTTCAAAAGAATGCATTATAGGTGTATATGCTTGAAAAGAGTATGATTCTTTTGGCATATTTATGCAAAAATAGTTTATCCATTTTCTTAAAGATTTGAAAAGGGTATTAGATCATTTTGAGTTTAAGATATATCAGAGCAAGAGAAAAGAAATAAATTTTGCAATGTATCAGAGCAAGAAAAATAATTTTTACAATGTTATCAGAAAAGATTTTACAATGTATCAGAGAAAATTTCACACTGTATCAGAGCAAATTTTATAATGTATCAGAGCAAAAAAAAATAATTTTTATAATGTTATCAGAAAAGATTTTACAATGTATCAGAGAAAATTTCACACTGTATCAGAGCAAATTTTATAATGTATCAGAGCAAGTTAAAAGAAATTTTAGGGAAATTTTAGGGAGTATCAGAGTAAGTTAAATTTCTTAAGATGTATCAAGGTAAATAAAATTTCAAAAGTTGTATCAAGGTGAGCATGTGTAAAGCATCGTGTTTAGCATTGTATTTTTGATATTGTTCTTTAAATTTTCAATTCATTCATTAATTTCCCATAATTTGTAGTTTTGATTGCTTTTTCTTTAAATGCTCATAATTTTTCTTTAATTGCTCATAATTTATGGTTTTGCTTTTTATGGATGGCTTTTTGTTTAATTTCTGTCTGATACCAAATTTTGTTTAATTTCTCCAATTTTTGTTTAATTTTAATTTTTATTTTTGTTTAATTTCTCCCCCTTTTTGACATCATCAAACATGGTTAACTCTTCCTTTTTCTGAAACATTCTTTAATTTCTTCCCCTTTAGAGTTTTTCACAGATGTTTGCTCCCCCTTAATATAGCAATTATCAACAGCAAACAACAACAAGGAGAAGACAATATTTCAACAAGAAGAAAATATATAACCAAAATATGATCGATATCATTACAGAAAGGTAGAAATATAAGTAAAAGATGATTCCATTAAAATCATAATTGTTTCAATACATAGTTCATATTATAAAAATCAACCAGCTAATTGTCAATACATGGTCCCAAGGTACAGATCCTAGAACAAGATACTAACTCCTAGGACCTAGTAATGATCAAGACAAATCATGGATCAGAGTCATCAGATATGGTATGAGAAGCTGATGGATCAGAAGTGCGTCCTCTACCCCGTCTGCCTCTGGCACGAGCAGGAGAACGAGATGAACTGGGAGGCTGAGAACGCTGAGATGCTAAGGACTGAACAGAAAGGGTGAGTCTGATAGAATCAAGTACGTTCAGTGCTCTGAAAATAGATTGAAGTAGAGTAGTGAACTGAGTGGTAGCATGCTCACTCGATCCTCGGATCTCTTTTCTCAGTAGCTCATATCCACCTTCTAGTGCTCCTCTAAGTCTGCCAGCCTCTGCAGTGAGGTCTGTGACCTCAATAGTTGACTCCTGTGGCTTGGGATGGGCCAATGCAAGGACTTGCCCCTGCAAGTCAAGAACTCTGCCAGTCAGTCTCCAGACTGTGTCCTCAAGCTGCTGTATCCTGATGGACTGATCTGAAATCATCTGAAACACAGTGGAGATGTGGGGAGTAATGGTCTGATCAGAAGAGGTGGCTCCAGGTGCAAAAGAAGTACTATCCCACTGACTAGACAGCAAAGAAGCCACACGCTGTGATATATGCTCGATCTGATCGTCAGCTAGTCTGAACTTTGAATGAGGTGCTCTGCTCTCTGGCTGATACACTGGTGTGGGCATCCTAGTAAACTCTGAAGGGCCAGCCTCAGTATCAGGAATGAACTGGGTATCTGGTGAAGCTGCCCTGAAGTCATGTACAGGAGAAGATGGACCTTCTTCTTCTACTCTGCCTTCAGTTCTGTCCTCAGCTCTTATTTCAGCTCTATCCTCAGCTCTTTCTTCAGAGCCCTTGATCCAACCACCATCAGTCTTTGTAATTCCCATTCGGTGCAGGCTGTGTTGGTTGAAAGTGTCCACATGTGAGAGCTTGGTAAGTGCCTCCCCCTCACAGCTAACTCCAAACCTCCTAAATACTTTAGTAAGGGTCATACCATAAGGCAAGTGTGCCTTGGATCTGTTCAAAGTTTCTCTCATGGCCTCTATCATAAGTGCAGGGAGGTTTAGGGGGGTCTGAGTGATGACATGAAACATGACACATACATCTCTGCTGGAAAGTAAGTCATGTCTACCACTCCTAGGAAAGAAGAGCTTTGTTACCATCTGATGCAGGACCCTCATCTCAATGGACAAAATCTTTGCTTCCAATTTGTTTAAACTTCCTGAATAGGTTTCTCCTAAAATAATTCTGATCCCCTCTTCTTTAATTGGGAGTTCCATATATGAGTATCCTTCACTAGGCAACTAAAGTATTTCTCCCAATATTCTAGAATCCAAGCAGATATCAATTCCCTTGACTGTTGAAGTCACTGACCCGTTTCCATAATGTAGATTCTGGTAGAATTCTCTAACTAGGTCAACATAGGTGACTTCCTTAAGGGAGCAGTAGAGTTCCCATCCTTGATTTTTAATTTTATTTGCAAAAATAAAACCTTCTTTCTCAAAGAACCGAAAATCTATATTTTTCTCGATTTTTACTTTTCTATCAGAAAGAGGATTTACACTGGGGCTTATGGAGGATTGAGAGGGACCTTGAGTAGGTACTGAAACTGGAGTGGGAGTAGTTGAAGATTGAGCGGCTTGCCTTTTCTTTCTGACAATTTCTTCAGGCTCACGGATTGATTTTCTTCTTTGGGGAAGTTTCATCTTTGGAGCCATATCCACTATACTGGCAGATAAGGAGACTTGAATTGAGTGGAGGAGGGATCACAAGAGAGTGAAGAAGGATTTTGGTAGAGAAAAGAAGTGGATTTTGGAAGATCGGTAAAGTGCTAGGGCACGTTCCAACCGCGCCAAGCAATGCGAGAAAGCACAGAAAATCCTTTTCAAGGAGGCGATTTTTGGTGGAGAGGAGGAGGGAGAATTGCCTCGAAATTAATCCTTGGATTTGGAGCAAAAAGAGTTGGAGAAGACGGCTTTTGGAAGAAGGACGATGGGAAGATGAGTCGTCTCACAAACAGTAACCCTTATAAAAACAATGAACCCGTTGAAAGTTGGTGGGATTTACAAGTTTGCCATTGAGTCGACTCATGGGGGTCGACTCATGAAGTTCAGAAATTCAGAAAAAATGCAAATAAATTCCAGAAAAATTCGAAATTTTGGGTGAAGGATTTTTGCTTAATGATAAGTTTTTAGAATGATAAATTTGAGCTTTTGGGACCAGGATAGTTGTTGGAAATTGGGCTCCAAGAATATTTGATATCAATTAAGAGAAGTTTAGGCATATGGATCTAGAATTCCTAGATTTCTCCTAATTTCACAGAATCTATCCTCACTAAGGGCCTTTGTAAAGATATCAGCTAATTGATTTTCAGTGCAAACATATTCAAGAATTACATTTTTGTTTTGAACATGTTCTCTTATGAAATGATGTCTTATTTCAATATGTTTGGATCTTGAGTGTTGTATGGGATTTTTAGATAGATTTATGACACTTGTATTATCACATCTTATTGGTGTTTTATTAAGTTTGATTTCAAAGTCTTCGAGTTGTTGCTTAATCCACAAGATTTGAGCACAACAACTACCGGTTGCAATGTATTCGGCCTCAGCCGTAGACAGTGCCACCGAATTTTGTTTCTTGCTAAACCATGAGATTAGGTTAACTCCAAGAAATTGGCAAGTTCCACTTGTGCTTTTTCTATCTAATTTACATCCAGCAAAATCAGCATCTGAATATCCTAATAAATTAATTTGTGAGTCCTTAGAGTACCATAACCCTAGAGTTTGAGTACCATTTAAGTATCTAAGGATTCTTTTAACAGCATTCAAATGAGATTCCTTAGGATTAGATTGATATCTAGCACATAAACAAACACTAAACATGATATCAGGCCTACTTGCAGTTAAATATAGTAATGAACCAATTATACCTCTATAGTATTTTAAGTCTACGCTTTTACCTTCATCATCCTTGTCAAGCTTACATGAGGGACTCATTGGTGTGCCAATTGGTTTGCAGTTCTCCATTCCAAATCTTTTGAGTAGTTCTTTGGTGTACTTGCTTTGGGTGATGGAGATTCCCTCTTTTGATTGTTTGATTTGGAGTCCGAGGAAGAAGGTGAGTTCTCCCATCATGCTCATCTCGAACTCTCCCTGCATAAGCTTAGCAAAGTCTTGACAAAGGGATTCATTAGTAGACCCAAAAATTATGTCATCAACATAAATTTGTATAATTAGCATATCATTTTGATTTCTTTTAATAAATAGGGTTGTATCTACATTACCTCTTGTAAAACCATTATTTAGTAGAAATTTACTTAGCCTTTCATACCATGCTCTAGGTGCTTGTTTTAATCCATATAAAGCTTTATTTAATCTAAAGACATGATTAGGAAAAGTATGATTTTCAAATCCAGGGGGTTGTTCTACATATACTTCTTCAGAGATATAACCATTTAAAAATACACTTTTAACATCCATTTGAAATAATTTGAATTTTATAAAGCAAGCATATGCAAGTAGAAGTCTAATAGCTTCTAATCTAGCAACAGGTGCAAAAGTTTCATCAAAATCAATTCCTTCTTCTTGATTATATCCCTTAGCAACCAGTCTTGCTTTATTTCTAATTACATTTCCATGCTCATCTAATTTGTTTCTAAAGACCCATTTTGTGCCAATTATTGAATAATCTTTAGGTCTTGTCACTAAGGTCCAAACATTATTTCTTTCAAATTGATTAAGTTCTTCTTGCATAGCATTAATCCAGTTATGATCATTTTCAGCTTCTTCAAAAGTTTTAGGTTCAAGTTGAGATACAAAAGCACAATGATTAAGTATATCTCTAAGTGAAGAACGTATTTTTACCCCATGCATAGGATCACCGATAATTAACTCCTTAGGGTGGTTGTGAACATACCTCCATTCCTTGGGTAGGTCATTTGTACCTTGAGGTTGTTCTTGAATTTCTTCACTTCTCTCATCTTGTTTATCTTCTTGATCCTTGTCTTCTGGAGTTGCTGAGTCTTTCAGAGTGATCTCCTTCATACCTTCTATTAGTGGCTCTGCATCATCAACACCCTCATTCTTCCTTGAAGGAAGATCGTTAGATTCATCAAAAATAACATGTATGGACTCCTCAACTACTAAAGTTCTTTTGTTAAAAACTCTAAATGTTTTACTAGTGGAGGAGTAACCTAGAAAGATTGCTTCATCTGATTTTGCATCAAATTTACTAAGTTTTTCTTTGCCATTAATTAATACGAAACATCGGCAACCAAAAACATGAAAATATGCAATATTTGGTTTTCTTCCTTTCCAAGGTTCATAAGGGGTTTTCTTTAAAAATTGTCTAATTAAAGCACGATTTAAAATGTAACATGCTGTGTTAATAGCTTCCGCCCAAAAATATCTTGGAAGGTTGCTTTCACACAGCATGGTACGGGCCATTTCTTCTAAGGTTCTGTTTTTCCTTTCAACTACCCCATTCTGTTGGGGTGTCCTAGGAGCAGAGAAGTTATGGCCTATTCCATTTTCATCACAAAAATTTTTAAAGTCATGATTTTCAAATTCAGTTCCATGATCACTTCTAATATTTTGAATTGAAAACCCTTTTTCATTAGTGACTTTTCGATGAAATTTAGTGAAAATATGAAAAGTTTCATTTTTGTGAGCTAAAAAGAAAACCCAAGTAAAACGAGAGTAATCATCTATTATTACAAAGCCATATCGTTTTCCTCCTAGACTAGTGGTTCTTGTTGGTCCAAATAAGTCCATATGTAAGAGCTCTAAAGGTCTAAAAGTTGAAACAGTGTTTTTGGATTTAAATGATACTCTAGTTTGTTTACCTAATTGGCATGCATCACAAATTCTATCCTTTTCAAAATTCAGTTTTGGCAAACCAAGAACTAAATCTTTCTTAAATAATTTTGAAAGAGAGTGCATGCTAATATGTGCAAGTCTACGATGCCACAACCAACTAGTCTTATTAATTTTAGCATTCAAAGATACTAGGCATTGTATGTCTAATTTGGCTAAATCATTCAAATCTATCATATAAACTTTGCCATGCCTATGTCCTATAAATTTAATGCCATCGTTAATAGGACTCGTCACAATGCAAACAGATGATTCAAAAACTACTTTATACCCTTTATCACAGAATTGACTAATGCTAAGTAAGTTATGCTTTAAACCTTTAACTAATAAAACATTCTCAATGTATTTGAAGGGAGTGATACCAATGTTACCTATCCCGATGATCTTTCCTTTGCCATTATCTCCAAAGGTGACCATCCCTCCATCCTTAGCATCAAGCGTGATGAATTGTGATTCATCACCAGTCATGTGTCTCGAGCATCCACTGTCAAGATACCATTTCCTGTTTCCTTCTTGGGATGCTAGACACACCTGCAAGCAAAGATCAAGTTTCTGTCTTAGGTACCCAAGCTTTCTTGGGTCCTTTTAGGTTAGTCAAGATGGTTCCTTTTGGAATCCATATTTTCTTTGTGTTTGCATATTTGTTAATAAGACATGTGTATGATTTATGTCCTATTCTTTCACATTTAAAATAAGTAATACTTGTAGACTTGTTACTTGAATAATTTACATAAATATCCTTCAGAAATTTTTGTTTCTTCAGGGGTTTATAGCCAAGTCCAGCCTTATCATATATAGCTTTCTGATTATCAAGGATCATATTTAGTTTGTTCGAACTTAAGGTGAACTTATCTACTATAGATTTCAGCTTGTTAATTTCATCCTTAAAGTTTTGATTTTCTTGAATCAATGTGAATTTTTCAATTGAAAGGTTTTCAGCTTGTTTTATTAAGGACTGATTTTCCAATTTCAGTTCTTTGTTTTTCTTCCCTAGTTTCTTTAATTCATCAATTGAATCATAGAATGCTTCATGCAATTCTTCAAAAGTAAATTCACTAGTGGATTCAGAAGTTACCTCATTTTCGTGTGCCATCAGGCACAGGTTGGCTTGTTCTGTTGAGGTTTCCTCGTCGGAGCTTGAGTCATCACTCGCACTCCAGGTCGCCATCATTGCCTTCTTTTTGAACTTCTTTGGACCTTTCTTCAATTGTGGACATTCGGATCTGAAATGTCCCGGCTTCTTGCACTCGTAGCATATAAGGGGTTGATCTTTCTCTTTTTCTTTGCTTTGATCCCTTTTTGTGAATTTCTTTCTCATCCCCTGTTTTCTTTTTCTTAGAAACTTCTTAAATTTCTGGGTGATGAGTGCCATCTCTTCATCCTGTTCTTCATCTTCAGAGTCATCCGTTTCATAATCAGGCGAAGTTATGGATTTGAGGGCAATGGTTCTTTTCTTTTTGACTTCATCCTCTTGATGTTGCTTCATGCTAAGTTCATGAGTCATCAAGGATCCAAGAAGCTCTTCTAGAGGTAGAGTGTTCAAGTCCTTTGCTTCTTGGATGGTAGTCACCTTGGCTTCCCAAGTTCTTGGCAGTGACCTGAGAATCTTCCTTACAAGTTCACTGTTAGTATAAGATTTGCCAAGACTCTTTAAACCATTGATTATATCAGTAAAACGAGTAAACATAGCAGTTATGGACTCATCATGCTCTATTTTGAATAATTCATATTTATGTACAAGCATGTTTATTTTAGACTCTTTTACTTGATTTGTTCCCTCATGGGTTACTTCTAACCTATCCCATATTTCTTTAGCAGATGCACAAGTAGAAATGCGATTAAATTCACTTGCATCTAGTACACAATAAAGGACATTCATGGCTTTGGCATTTAATTGTGCCAATTTCTTATCAACCTCATCCCATTCTTTTTCGGGTTTGGTTGACTCCTCACCATCTATAATCTTGGTGGGTGTGTGAGGACCGTTCACTATGATACTCCACATATCATAGTCGAGTGCTTGTATGAATATCTTCATCCGAGCTTTCCAATAGGTGTAATTAGATCCATTGAAAAGTGGAGGTCGGTTTGTAGATTGTCCCTCGGCTAGAGAAGTACCAACATGGGTTGCCATAGATCCTTGGCTCTTTGATTGTTAGATCAAAGAAGGGCTAGAGCACCGGCTCTGATACCACTTGTTGCCCAGCTATGCAACCCAAGAGGGGGGGTGAATTGGGTTTCTAAAAATTTTAAGCCCAACTGATTACTTATGAAGAACAAAACAAAGACTTTAATTCAATATTAATTACCTAAAGCAGGAATGCAAGAATATAATAAAGAAATAAAGTGAAGCGATAAAGCACACCACAAACACAAGGATTTATAGTGGTTCGGTGCTAACCTTGCACCTACATCCACTCTCCAAGATCCTACTTGGGAATTTCAATCCACTATACTTTGTATTCAACCCGAATACAAAACGTCGGAAACTCCGACACTAGCTATCCCAAGCTAGATCACTTGTTTCCCGGGTACAAGTAAACCCAAAACACTCCGATTTCAGGTTCGGATCAACCTTTCCTTGTTTTGGAAATCCTCCAAAAATAAGAACAATTACTTACAAGAGTAAGAGAATTTAAAGCACAAATTAATACAATAACAGCTCCTTAAATGAGCGAATATAACAATAAAATCACTTTACTCAAATGAAGAAACCCTTTTTGAATTTTCTCAAGATGGATGAATGCTTGAACGAATGCTTGAGAAGAGGATGATCGTTGATTGAAGATCACTTGAAGGCTTTGAACGATCTCTAGATCAAGGTTGAAACAATAAGCGTGACAAATCCTCTCTTTGAAAACTCTTGAATCTCTTTCACAATCTCACGTGTGGATTTTGGATCCTCTTTTCTTTTTCTTTCGAATATCTCGTTGATCTCAGGCTTTTTCGTGCAGATTTCAGATCCTCTCTATTGTATTTGATCTCACGTTTGATCTCTATTTAATCTGCAATTTCTTTCACCATTTTAAGCATTTTACAGCATTAGAAGCAAGAGAAAACAATTTAGGCAGATAAAGAGCCGTTAGAGCAATTTTAGGAAGCATAAAAGGCAATTAAAACGGGCAAAAAACTAACCGTTGTGAATATTTTCCGTCGTAGGGGTCGACTCATGAGTCGACTCATGCATCAGGAGTCGACTCATGAGTCGACTTCTGTTGCATTTACCAGAGAATGCGTTTCTGGAAATTCTTGGCTCAAATCAGTAGGGGTCGACTCATGAGTCGACTCATGCCTTGTGGGTCGACTCATGAGTCGACTCACAGGTCGTGCCAAGCCAGAAAACTAGCGTGCCAAGGAGAATTTTTGCGTGCCAATCAGCTCACAGTGCCATGAGTTGACTCATGAGTCGACTCATGCACTTCAAACCTTCATAACTTCAAAAATATAAGTCCAAAGACAATAAAATTTTTACCAATAGTTTTTAAATCATTTGTTTTATCAAATGATACTATCAAATCAGGATTTTAGTGAAATTACAATTTTGCCCTTGAAGAGCATAAGGACTTTTTCATTTTAAAATTATTTGTATCCCTTCAATCTGCTTTGTGATCATCAAAATCAATCTAGGAGCAATAGTTAGCAATAAAAATTTACATTAAAAATTACCATATTTATGATGAAAAATTTATATCACTAATATTTCTTTTAAATTTAATTTTTATAAAAAAATTTAATTAAATTAATAGTGATGAAAATATTTTTATCATAAATAATTAATAATTTATTAGTGATAAAAATTTACATTAAAATTATCATATTTATGATGAAATATTTACATCATTAATATATTTTTAAATTTAATTTTTATAAAAATTTTTAATTAAATTAATAGCGATTGTTGGTGCAAAAATCCGCCTGCGCCGGAGAAGCTGGAGTTGAGGAAGCCGCGTTCGCCGCCGGGACCTGCAAGGGAAGTCTAAATCGGAGGTGGGGTTGCTCCGGCAAGACCCTCCGACGCTCAAGTCAGTTCTCTGCCTCAACAAGAATGGAGTGCTCGAACGGAGAATTTTGTAGAGTTTTGAGATAAAAAAAAATGAGCTTAGAGAATAACGTATCTGGATCCCCTTTTATAGGCAGAGGGGGCAACGGAGATATGGTGACACCTGCAACCGTCTGGTAGTGGGCCGCCCACGGTCAGGGAAATTAATTGCGGAGAGTGGTGGGGCAGACTCGTGGCTGTTGTCATAGTCTGCCACGTATGGCCTGTTGCGGATAGTGGGGCGGCGTCCGTTGCCGCTAGCTGTCAGTGAGTAGTGGGATCGTGCAGCACCTGCCGCAAGGAGCGGGACAGAATCGTGGCCGTTTGCTACAGCCTGTCAGGGAGTAATGGGTCCGCTGCTGGAGCCGCGTAGAATCCGCTGTAGGACCTGGAACAGGATCATGATTGTTGTCGCGACCTGCTGAGGGGGTGCGGATCTGTCGATTGAGGTTCGGCCGCGGTTGGAGTCCGGCCTCCGTAGGAGCCCGGGCAGAACCGCTCTGATGTCGAAGGTAGAGCCCGGCTCCCGTAGGAGTCCGGGCGGAGCCGTTCTGATGTCGGAGGTGGAGCCCGGCTCCCGTAGGAGTCCGGGCGGAGCCATTCTGATGTCGGAGGTGGAGCCCGGCTCCCGTAGGAGTCCGGGCGGAGCCGTTCTGATATCGGAGGTGGAGCCCGGCCCCCGTAGGAGTCCGGGCGGAGACCTGGAACAGGATCATGATTGTTGTCGCGACCTGCCGAGGGGGTGCGGATCTGTCGATTGAGGTTCGGCCACGGTTGGAGTCCGGCCTCCGTAGGAGCCCGGGCGGAACCGCTCTGATGTCGAAGGTAGAGCCCGGCTCCCGTAGGAGTCCGGGCGGAGCCGTTCTGATGTCGGAGGTGGAGCCCGGCTCCCGTAGGAGTCCGGGCGGAGCCGTTCTGATATCGGAGGTGGAGCCGGCCCCCGTAGGAGTCCGGGCGGAGCCGTTCTGATGTCGGAGGTGGAGCGATCTCGTAGGAGCCCGGCTCCCGTAGGAGTCCGGGCGAAGCCTTTCTGATGGGAATTTCGGCCGCGGGTGTTGGGTATGTTGGTGCAAAAATCCGCCTGCACCGGAGAAGCTGGAGTTGAGGAAGCCGCGGTCGCCGCCGGGACCTGCAAGGGAAGTCTAAACCGGAGGTGGGGTTGCTCCGGCAAGACCCTCCGACGCTCAAGTCAGTTCTCTGCCTCAACAAGAATGGAGTGCTCGAACGGAGAATTTAGCAGAGTTTTGAGATAAAAAAATGAGCTTAGAGAATAACGTATCTGGATCCCCTTTTATAGGCAGAGGGGGCAACGGATTGATGGTGACACCTGCAACCGTCTGGTAGTGGGCCGCCCACGGTCAGAGAAATTAATTGCGGAGAGTGGTGGGGCAGACTCGTGGCTGTTGTCATAGTCTGCCACGTATGGCCTGTTGCGGATAGTGGGGCGGCGTCCGTTGCCGCTAGCTGTCAGTGAGTAGTGGGATCGTGCAGCACCTGCCGCAGGGAGCGGGACAGAATCGTGGCCGTTTGCTACAGCCTGTCAGGGAGTAATGGGTCCGCTGCTGGAGCCGCGTAGAATCCGCTGTAGGACCTGGAACAGGATCATGATTGTTGTCGCGACCTGCCGAGGGGGTGCGGATCTGTCGATTGAGGTTCGGCCGCGGTTGGAGTCCGGCCTCCGTAGGAGCCCGGGCGGAACCGCTCTGATGTCGAAGGTGGAGCCCGGCTCCCGTAGGAGTCCGGGCGGAGCCGTTCTGATGTCGGAGGTGGAGCCCGGCTCCCGTAGGAGTCCGGGCGGAGCCGTTCTGATGTCGGAGGTGGAGCCCGGCTCCCGTAGGAGTCCGGGCGGAGCCGTTCTGATGTCGGAGGTGGAGCCCGGCTCCCGTAGGAGTCCGGGCGGAGCCGTTCTGATATCGGAGGTGGAGCCCGGCCCCCGTAGGAGTCCGGGCGGAGCCGTTCTGATGTCGGAGGTGGAGCGATCTCGTAGGAGCCCGGCTCCCGTAGGAGTCCGGGCGAAGCCTTTCTAATGGGAATTTCGACAGCGGGTATTTTATACCCAACAGCGATGAATATGATTCATCGTAAATAATTATTTTTTTATCAGTGATGTAATATTTCATCATAAATTATCTTTTTTTATGACTAAAATTTTTCATCATAAATAGTTTTCAAAAAAAAATTTCTAATGATAAAAACTTTTGATCGATAATATCGATTATTAATGATAAAAAAAAATTTTCATCATAAAAAGTTATCGATGATGCTATTTTTTATGATAAAATATTAGCGATGATAATTTTATCGCTAATAGCTATTATCGATAAAAATTTATTATTAGCGATGAATTTTTTACATCGCTAATATCCTATTTTGTTGTAGTGGATACCGCTGTTGGAATTTTGTGTAGAGGCATGCATGTATGTTTCAATTTTTTTTTTAAATAATATGATAGAATAGAAGATTAAAATATCTTTTATTTTAAATTATACTTATATAAAATATAGAACATAAAAATCTACTTCATATACTGAAATTGAATACATTTTGAATTTTATGCTGAAATTAAATATGTGATCGAATCACATATCTATTTCATAATTTCTTTTTTCAAATCTAAATTTGAAAGATAGTAAGTTTTTCCTTAGCCATATAAGTATCGGTCTCTATAGATATCCACTCAGGATCAGTCTGGAACAGCGCTCTTTGATGTTGATCTTTCTTCTCGAAGAATGATCATCCTACAAATCTGAATGAAGCCTGAATCGCAATCAACTGTTTGATCTTTTTCTTGATCTTTTTCTTCTCTTATTTTCTTGCACTTCTTTCTTTAGTTATGTTGGTGCAAAAATCCACCTGCACCGGAGAAGCTGGAGTTGAGGAGGCCGCAGTCGCCGTCGGGACCTGCAAGGGAAGTCTAAACCGGAGGTGGGGTTGCTCCGGCAAGACCCTCCGACGCTCAAGTCAGTTCTCTGCCTCAACAAGAATGGAGTGCTCGAATGGAGAATTTAGCAGAGTTTTGAGATAAGAAAAATGAGCTTAAAAAATAACGTATCTGAGTCCCCCCTTTTATAGGCGGGGGAGGCAACGGACTGATGGCGACGTGTGTAACTGCCTGTTAGTGGGCCACCCATGGTCAGGGGAATTGATTGCGAAAGATAATGGAGCGGACACGTGGGTATCACCTCGACTTGCCACGTGGAATCCGTTATGAAGGGTGGAGCAGCGTCCGTCGTCAGGGGAATCGCATGGTATCCGTCGCAGGAGGTGGAGCAGGTTCGTGGCCGTTACTGTGGCCTGCCAGGGGGATAATGGATCTGTGCGGAGTCGCCACAGGAGGTGGAGCAGGGTCGAGCCGTTTTGAGGGCCTGTCAGGGGGCGTGGATCTATCGATTGAAGCTCGGCAATGGTCGGAGCCGTCGTGAGCGGAGCCCGGCTCCCGTAGGAGTCCGGGCGGAGCTGTTCTGATGTCGGCGGCGGAGTCCGACTCCCGTAGGAGTCCGGGCGGAGCAGCGCTTGCTGATGGCGGTGGAGTCCGGCTCCCGTAGGAGTCTGGGCGAAGCAGCGCTTACTGATGGCGGTGGAGCCCGGCTCCCGTAGGAGTCCGGGCGGAGCTGCGCTGCAAACAAAGTCAAGGGTGAAGTCCAGCTCTCGTAGGAGACCGGACTGAGCTTACCAGCAATTGATATTGAGAGCGGAGCCCGGCTCCCGTAGGAGTCTGGGCGGAGCTGCTTTGATGTCGGCGGCGGAGCCCGGCTCCCGTAGGAGTCCGGGCGGAGCAGCGCTTGCTGACGGCGGTGGAGTCCGGCTCCCGTAGGAGTCCGGGCGAAGTAGCGCTTACTGATGGCGGTGGAGCCCGGCTCCCGTAGGAGTCCGGGCGGAGCTACGCTGCAAACAAAGTCAAGGGTGAAGTCCGGCTCTCGTAGGAGTCGGGACTGAGCTTACCAGCAATTGATATTGAGAGCGGAGCCCGGCTCCCGTAGGAGTCCGGGCGGAGCTGCTTTGATGTCGGCGGCGGAGCCCGGCTCCCGTAGGAGTCCGGGCGGAGCAGCGCTTGCTGATGGCGGTGGAGCCCGGCTCCCGTAGGAGTCCGGGTGGAGCTGCACTTGCTGATGTCGTCGGAGCCCGGCTCCCGTAGGAGTCTGGGCGGAGCTGCACTTGCTGATGCCGGTGGAGCCCGGCTCCCGTAGGAGTCCGGGCGGAGCCGCACTTGCTGATGTCGTCGGTGGAGCCCGGCTCCCGTAGGAGTCCGGGCGGAGCTGCGCTGCAAACAAGTCAAGGGCGAAGTCCGGCTCTCGTAAGAGTCCAGACTGAGCTTACCAGCAATTGATATTGAGAGCGGAGCCCGGCTCCCGTAGGAGTCCGGGCGGAGCTGCTTTGATGTCGGCGGCGGAGCCCGGCTCCCGTAGGAGTCCGGGCGGAGCGCTTGCTGCGGCGGGGAGCCCGGCTCCCGTAGGAGTCCGGGCGGAGCTGCACTTGCTGATGTCGTCGGAGCTCGGTTCCCGTAGGAGTCCGGGCGGAGCTGCACTTGCTGATGCCGGTGGAGCCCGGCTCCCGTAGGAGTCCGGGCGGAGCCGCACTTGCTGATGTCGTCGGTGGAGCCCGGCTCCCGTAGGAGTCCGGGCGGAGCTGCGCTGCAAACAAGTCAAGGGTGAAGTCCGGCTCTCGTAAGAGTCCGGACTGAGCTTACCAGCAATTGATATTGAGAGCGGAGCCCGGCTCCCGTAGGAGTCCGGGCGGAGCTGCTTTGATGTCGGCGGCGGTGCCCGGCTCCCGTAGGAGTCCGGGCGGAGCAGCGCTTGCTGATGGCGGTGGAGCCCGGCTCCCGTAGGAGTCCGGGCAGAGCTGCACTTGCTGATGTCGTCGGAGCCCGGCTCCCGTAGGAGTCCGGGCGGAGCTGCACTTGCTGATGTCGTCGGACCCGGCTCCCGTAGGAGTCCGGGCGGAGCTGCATTTGCTGATGTCGTCGGAGCCCGGCTCCCGTAGGAGTCCGGGCGGAGCTGCACTTGCTGATGGCGGTTCCGCCGTGGGTTCCGGCTGTGGGTATTTTATACCCAACACCAGTCCCCCTACATCCGAGTTTTGAATTTCAAACGAAGGAAGTACACAAAAGTACAGCCGGAACCGTCCCTTCGAATCCCGCGCCCTGCCGCTCCCAGATATTTTGGCATTAAATGAGCGCGTGCCGGAGTCTTTTCGAATTGGGACGGAACGAGGGGACGCTTCGAAGACCCCGCAGGTGCGCTGGCCTTGGTACGGCGCAATTATGGCCCTGCTAACCGCCAGCCGCCTTCAGCCTTCTGCCACGGGGAGTGGGACGCATGTCGAGCGCGGACTGGCCTGGGGTGATTCGAGATCATTATGGCGCCGGATCCCAGGGTCTATTTAAACCCGTCCTCCCCCTTCAGGCGTCCTACTCCATTTTTGATTTTCGCTGGCGTCCGTCATCTCCCCGAGAGTCTGCTCTCGCGAACGCCCTTTCGAGCCGTAGGCGCCTTCCGTCTTTCGCCCCCCGGGTCCTCAGAGCAAGATAGGTTAGTGCCCACCTTCTTTTCACCGCCTAGGGATCTTTCGTCTTTTCATTCTCTTCGTGTCTTCCTCCGGGTTGACCTTTGGCGCTTCGTTCCCCTCTCAATTTGCCTTTCTAGGGCCCTTTAGGTTCTTCCCCGAGAAAAAATGTCTTCTGAATCTTCTGTCCCCGTAAGTTCTGGGAGTTCTTCTCCTTCGAACCCCCAGGCCCCCGTTTCTGCGGATGAACCCGCGCTCGGGGCAGGGTCTCGCCCGGTTTTCGTGCCGGGCGCCATTTCCTGTTCGTCGACTCCGGACGAACTTCTCATGATAAGGGCTCGATACGGGGTCCCTGCGGAGTACGACCTGGAGCTTCCTGGCCCCTCTAATAGGGCCAGCGCTCCCCCTCCCGGCCGCTTTTGTCTGTATCAGGAGGCCTTTCGTGCCGGGCTTCGGCTTTCGCTCCCAAACTTCGTCGCCGCCTTCTTTCGCTTTTTAGATATTTCACTTGCTTCTGTTGCCCCGAATTCCTTTAGATTTTTAATAGGGTTTCTCTCTCTCTGCCACATAGCCGAGGTCCAGCCATCCCTCTCCTTATTCAGACATTTCTATACCTTCAAACGCCATCCTTCAGCGAAGGACTGGTAGTACTTCTCCCCTCAGTTCGGCAAGAAGGGGTTGCTGAAGGGCGCCCCTTCTTCGATTCACAACTGGAAGGGGAAATTCCTCTTTGTTTACTGCCCGACCCTGGAATTGGGCCTACCCCCTTGGGGGTCTCTGAGGGATTCCGTCCGTCGGGCTCGTGGCCTAGGAGAGGACGACCATCAGGCCGCCCAGAAGCTCCTGAGCTATCCCGCTCCTTCCCTTCCAAACCTACTGAGGGAGCTGCTTCTCTTCAACATCGGCCTGAGCCCTCAAGATCCAGCAAGTATACATCTTTCCTTTTCTTGTCTTCTTCTTCCCTCTCTTCCTTTCTCTCTCCTTTTTCCTCTTTCTTCTTTTCTCTTTTTTTTTTTTTTTTTTTTTTTTTTTTTTGGACTGACTGGTGCTGCTTTTTCCTTCTTCTTTTCTTCCCCCCCCCTTTTTTTTTTTTTTTTTTTTTTTTTAGCAATGGACGCCGAAGCCACACGGATGCTTGCCAAGGCCATGAGAGCCCAGAAAAGGAAGGGCGCGATGACTTTCGGCTCGACGAAGAGGGCCAGGGTGGAGGAGACGAGCCTGGCCGCGCCCGTCCAGGCGACCCCGGCGATCGACATTCCTTCGGATGCCGAGCCAGCGGCCCCCCGGGCTCCCCCAGGGAGCCCACCGACTGGGGTCCCAATTTCGGAGGTTCGCCCCGCGGAGGCGCCTGCCGCGGGGAGGAGGAGAAAATCGGTGGCCCGCAGGCCGAGCAGCCACCGAGCTGCTGCAGACGAGTCCGTCTGCTCCGAGGGGGGATCGGAGAATCCCTTCAACGACAAGGCTCTAATCCGTCGGCTGCTCGATGGTTGCATCCTGTCCGATGTCGTGGAGAGGATCGACCGCGCCGATCCCGAGCAGCGGGCTTGGGACACCTTGGGGTCCTTTCTTGAGGTAAGCGGATTTTTATTTGCACAGTTGCCTCGGTCTTTGTTGTAATTCTCCATCTGTCTTTGCAGATCGGGCACCAGCTCTTCGCCTATGTCGAGGCGTCGGGCCGCATGAGAAGGGATCTCCTCCGGGCGGTGGAGCACTGCCAAGACGAGGTTGTTCATCTTCAAGCGAAGACGGCCGAGGTGGCCGCCCTCCAGGAGGCCCTGGAGAGAGAGAGACAGGACCGGGAAGAGGAAAGACAAGCCCGGGAGGAGGAGAGACGGAGCCTGGAGGAGTCGGTGAGGAAGGCGGAGGCCGAGGTCGCCCAGCTGGCCGAGCAAACTCCGGTTCTGGTCTCGGAGGCCAGGACCCTTGCGGTGGAGGAGTTCAAGGCCTCCGCGGAGATGAGGGAGCTGAACGTCCAGTTCGGCCTGGAGGCATTTACCAAAGGGTTTGAGCTTTGCCGGGAGAAGGTGGCCAGCAGATATCCCGATCTTGGCCTCGAATTCTTGGAGGAGTCCGACGACGAGGCCGGCCCTTCGCCCGCCGCCACAGCAGTTGCACCCCCCGCGCCGAACTCTCCACCCCCCGCTCCCGAGGTCTGAGACCTCCGACCTTGTATCTTTCTTTTGTTATCATGCTTCCTTTTCATTTGTCTTCAAGATCAATTAATAAAGCCGAATTTCTTTTTGTGGATGATTTTTTCCTCCCTCTGCTCCTTCTTTCCGGCCTTTCTTCTTGTAACGAATCGGTCTTTGACGCTTGCCTCTTCCAATGGCAGCGCCCCACCGAAGCACTCCCCCTGCCCCTGGGGGTCCCGCTGAAGTCGACTATCCAGCGGCTCAAAAAGGAGGTCCTCCACTTGACGAAGAAGTTGAAAAAGTCGGAGGGCGAGCTCCGCCAGGCGAAAAAATGCTACTCCGAGGCCGCTGCCGAGGCCGCCCACTTCAGGAGTATCCAAGTGAGGGCGATCATGGACTACAGTCGGAGGAAGGCGAGCTTCACAAAAGAGCTTGAGGAATGTAAGAAGAGCGCCAGTGACCGAACTTGGGCTCAAGAGGCCAGGATCAGCGCCCTTAAAGTGGAGCTGTCGGCTGCCAAGAGGAGGATCGGCCAGCTGGAAGGGAACTCACCCCGACTCACAGCACGGGATGAGCAGATATGGTCACAAAAAGTTTCCGACCTCCAGAAGCAGCTTCAAGATGCTGAGATGAGCCACGATGTGCAGCGGGCCAGCTGGCCCGACAGGTAGAGGAGTACAAGGGGAGATTCCGTCGAGCGGCGGACGAGGTAGTCCGTCTCCAGAGGCAGTTGGTTACTAGGGCGCAGCTTGCTAACGCCCAAGATAACGAAGAGCTCCAAGCCCTGAGAGGCTCTGTCGAAGGGATTTCTGTCTCCCTTGGGGAGAAGACAGCTGAGCTACAACAAGTAAAAATTCAACTGGGGCTTGAGCGGAAGGCCATCGCGGACGCAGAGGCGGAGTCTGAAGTGTTGCGGAAGTGGCATCGGGAAGCGGAGGCTGAGGTCCGCGACTTCGTCAGGCGCTCCAGGACATGCTGCGAAAGAAGGAAGAACTAGAAGAAACGGTGGAGAGCCTGAGGCCGTCCTGGTTGAGGGATGCAGGTGGCGACTCAAGGTCGGAGGAGGCAGGGCCCCCTTAGAGCCCCTTTGTCTTTATGTAGCTATTTTCTTTTTGTCGTTTTGTTTTTCTTTTTCTGGCCGCTCTGGCTTTGTAGTGTATATATTGAAAATGGAAAAAGGAGCGCTTTGTGTTACCTTGTTCACGTGTAGTACTGATAATGTCGATTGTTGGACCTTTCTTGTCGTTTGGCTTGTTTGATGTAGATGTCGCCGTGGGGGGGGGGAGCTCCTTCCTTCCATCCGATCTTGTTGCGCGGCCGAGTCTTGCTACCATCATTGACCCCTGTCGTAGAAGTGGCGATGAGAGCCCGGCTCCCGTGGGAGTCCGGGCGAAGTCTTACCGGGCGACGGAACCCGGCTCCCGTAGGAGTCCGGGTGAAGCCTGGCTTGGCGGCGGAACCCGGCTCCCGTAGGAGTCCGGGTGAAGTCTGGCTTGGCGGCGGAACCCGGCTCCCGTAGGAGTCCGGGTGAAGTCTTGCTTGGCGGCGGAACCCGGCTCCCGTAGGAGTCCGGGTGAAGTCTTGCTTGGCGGCGGAACCCGGCTCCCGTAGGAGTCCGGGTGAAGTCTTGCTTGGCGGCGGCACCCGGCTCCCGTAGGAGTCCGGGTGAAGTTTTACCTTGGCGGTGGAACCCGGCTCCCGTAGGAGTCCGGGTGGAGCCTACCTTTGCGGCGGAGCCCGGCTCCCGTAGGAGTCCGGGTGAAGCTTTACCTTGGCGGTGGAACCCGGCTCCCGTAGGAGTCCGGGTGGAGCCTACCTTTGCGGCGGAACCCGGCTCCCGTAGGAGTCCGGGTCTTCCATTTTGCTTGGGCCGGTGGCGAGGTTCTCGTCATCAGCCTGGCTTGTGGGGGCGCGTTAGGGCGCTGTAAGGCCTCTCCCCCCTCCGGTCTAAAAGAACCGAGCCTTCAACTTTGCTCATGTCAGGACGAGGTTCTCCTCCTGTTCCTGACATGGCTATGGGGGCACATTAGGGCGTTGCAAGGCCTCTCCCCCGTCCGGTCTAAAAGAACCGGGCCTTCGACATTGCTCAAGTTAGGGCGAGGTTTTCCTCCTGTCCCTAACAGGGCTGTGGGGGCACATTAGGGCGTTGTAAGGCCTCTCCCCCCATCCGGTCTAAAAGAACCGGGCCTTCGACATTGCTCAAGTTAGGGCGAGATTTTCCTCCTGTCCCTAACAGGGCTGTGGGGGCACATTAGGGCGTTGTAAGGCCTCTCCCCCCATCCGGTCTAAAAGAACCGGGCCTTTGACTTTGCTCAAGTTAGGGCGAGGTTTTCCTCCTGTCCCTAACAGGGCTGTGGGGGCACATTAGGGCGTTGTAAGGCCTCTCCCCCCATCCGGTCTAAAAGAACCGGGCCTTGACTTTGCTCATGTCAGGACGGGGTTCTCCTCCTGTTCCTGACACGGCCGTTGTTTTTTGGAGAGGTCATATACAGTCATAATACATCCGCGTTAAGTAGGAGGGGTGCGTTAGCTAGAAAGAAAAGTAGATTCAAAATGAAACAGTAAGCAATACATTTACAGTTCTCCCGCTCCTCCTTGAGGCCCTCCGGCGATGGAGTCGATGGTCCCGATAGGAGGCCGGTCTCCGGGCTGCTCCTCCCTCTTCTGTAGTTCGGGCGGTGGGAGGGCTCTTGGCCGGTCTCCTCTACCCTCAGGCCTGCGGCGGATGAATCTGTCGAGCCGACCTCGCCGGATGAGCTCCTCGATCTCGTCCTGGAGCTGGATGCACTCTTCGGTGTCGTGGCCGTGGTCGCGGTGGTAGAGGCAGAACTTGTTGGGGTTGCACTTCTCGGGGTGCGTGCGCATCCTCTCCGGCCTAGGGATCAGCTCCCTGACCTCCATCAGTACCTGGGCCTTCGAGGCGTTGAGGGGGGCGTAGCTGCGGAACTTCCCTGGAGGGGAACCCCGCCGAAACCTGTTGTCCGGGCTTCTCTGCCTGCATGCCCGGGGTGGAGTATGGGCGCGCTTGTGCCCAGGAGGGGATCGGGAGCGAGGCCGGGCTTCCCTTGGCCTCTTCTCAACTGCGGGCTTGCCAGAATCTCCCGCCTGGCGCTCCCTCGTAGTCTCTTCATCCTTCATTTTGAAGGCCTCTTCCCTCGGGCGTATCCTTCAGCCCGAGCCAGCAGATCAGCAAAATCCCTGGGGTACTTCTTCTCCAGGGAGTACAAGAGGTCATTCTTCTGAAGGCCACCTTTCAGGGCGGCCATGGCAACCGACTGGTCCAAGTTCCGGACCTCCAACGCCGCGATGTTGAAGCGGTTGATGTAGGCCCGTATGGACTCCCCTTCCCTCTGCTTGATGTTGATGAGGGACTCCGAACCTTTTCGGGGACGTCGGCTGCTGACAAAATGGGCCACGAATTGGTGGCTCATTTGGTCGAAGGAGAAGATGGTACCCGGCTTCAGTGCCGAGTACCAGTTTCTTGCCGCTCCCTTCAAAGTAGACGGGAAAGCCCGGCATAAGATGGCGTTGGAGGCACCATGAAGCAGCATCATTGTCCGGAAGGCCTCCAGGTGGTCCACCGGGTCCGACGTCCCGTCGTAGTTTCAAACTGGGGGAGCTTGAAATTCGGCGGGATCGGTTCCTGCATAATCATTTGGGAGAAGGGAGGGTCAGTGCAGATATCCTCACCGTAAGCGGGAGGCGCATGGCGAGTTCTTCGATCCGCCGGTTCATCTCCTGGAGCCTCCGGTTCAGGAAATCCTCTCGACTTCGAGTCTCGAGGGTCCTTTAGCAGAATGGGGGCAGGGATCTCCCAGGGGTGGAGTCGTGGTCCGACTGAGGGCTCTCCACCCTTGGATTCGCCTTCTCGGGAAGGACGGGGCGGCTAGCCCAGGTGGCCCGCCCCATCGCCGGGTTCTGGCATTCCGGAGATGCCCCTTCCGGATGCGCTGACGCTTGCAGCGGCTGCTGCTGCATCGCCTGTACGGCCTCGACGAGGCCCTTGACCTGCTGCGCTAGCAAGTCAAACTGCTCCGCACCGACCGCCGTCGTCGGAGGGGGAGGAGGAGCTGGCTGAGAAATGGGAGGGGAGGCCGGAGCCTGAGATCTTGCCGCGGAGGCCGTGGACCGCCGGGTGGACGCCCTGCGCGGAGGCATCGGGTGCCGGTCTCGCGGGGGAGGATTAGGGGTAAATGACGGAGAGATGGCCGGAGGTGGCTCCGTTGAGCGCTCCTTCAAGAACAAGGGTGCTGCGAAGATACAAAGCCCTTCCTCTAGCGCCAATCCTGTTGGTGCAAAAATCCGCCTGCGCCGGAGAAGCTGGAGTTGAGGAGGCCGCGGTCGCCGTCGGGACCTGCAAGGGAAGTCTAAACCGGAGGTGGGGTTGCTCCGGCAAGACCCTCCGACGCTCAAGTCAGTTCTCTGCCTCAACAAGAATGGAGTGCTCGAACGGAGAATTTAGCAGAGTTTTGAGATAAGAAAAATGAGCTTAAAAAATAACGTATCTGAGTCCCCCCTTTTATAGGCGGGAGAGGCAACGGATGATGGCGACGTGTGTAACTGCCTGTTAGTGGGCCGCCCATGGTCAGGGGAATTGATTGCGAAAGATAATGGAGCGGACACGTGGGTATCACCTCGACTTGCCACGTGGAATCCGTTATGAAGGGTGGAGCAGCGTCCGTCGTCAGGGGAATCGCATGGTATCCGTCGCAGGAGGTGGAGCAGGTTCGTGGCCGTTACTGTGGCCTGCCAAGGGGATAATGGAGCTGTGCGGAGTCTGCCACAGGAGGTGGAGTAGGGTCACGGCCGTTTTGAGGGCCTGTCAGGGGGCGTGGATCTGTCGATTGAAGCTCGGCAATGGTCGGAGCCGTCGTGAGCGGAGCCCGGCTCCCGTAGGAGTCCGGGCGGAGCTGTTCTGATGTCGGCGGCGGAGTCCGGCTCCCGTAGGAGTCCGGGCAGAGCAGCGCTTGCTGACGGTGGTGGAGTCCGGCTCCCGTAGGAGTCCGGGCGAAGCAGCGCTTACTGATGGCGGTGGAGCCCGGCTCCCGTAGGAGTCCGGGCGGAGCTGCGCTGCAAACAAAGTCAAGGGTGAAGTCCGGCTCTCGTAGGAGTCCGGACTGAGCTTACCAGCAAATGATATTGAGAGCGGAGCCCGGCTCCCGTAGGAGTCCGGGCGGAGCTGCTTTGATGTCGGCGGTGGAGCCCGGCTCCCGTAGGAGTCCGGGCGGAGCAGCGCTTGCTGACGGCGGTGGAGTCCGGCTCCCGTAGGAGTCCGGGCGAAGCAGCGCTTACTGATGGCAGTGGAGCCCGGCTCCCGTAGGAGTCCGGGCGGAGCTGCGCTGCAAACAAAGTCAAAAGTGAAGTTCGGCTCTCGTAGGAGTCCGGACTGAGCTTACCAGCAATTGATATTGAGAGCGGAGCCCGGCTCCCATAGGAGTCCGGGCGGAGCTGCTTTGATGTCGGCGGCGGAGCCCGGCTCCCGTAGGAGTCCGGGCGGAGCAGCGCTTGCTGACGGCGGTGGAGCCCGGCTCCCATAGGAGTCCGGGCGGAGCTGCACTTGCTGATGTCGTCGGAGCCCGGCTCCCGTAGGAGTCCGGGCGGAGCTGCACTTGCTGATGCCGGTGGAGCCCGGCTCCCGTCGGAGTCCGGGCGGAGCCGCACTTGCTGATGTCGTCGGTGGAGCCCGGCTCCCGTAGGAGTCCGGGCGGAGCTGCGCTGCAAACAAGTCAAGGGTGAAGTCCGGATCTCGTAAGAGTCCGGACTAAGCTTACCAGCAATTGATATTGAGAGCGGAGCCTGGCTCCCGTAGTAGTCCGGGTGGAGCAGCGCTTGCTGATGGCGGTGGTGCCCGGCTCCCGTAGGAGTCCGGGCGGAGCTGCACTTGCTGATGTCGTCGGAGCCCGGCTCCCGTAGGAGTCCGGGCGGAGCCGCACTTGCTGATGTCGTCGGTGGAGCCCGGCTCCCGTAGGAGTCCGGGCGGAGCTGCGCTGCAAACAAGTCAAGGGTGAAGTCCGGCTCTCGTAAGAGTCCGGACTGAGCTTACCAGCAATTGATATTGAGAGCGGAGCCCGGCTCCCGTAGGAGTCCGGGCGGAGCTGCTTTGATGTCGGCGGCGGAGCCCGGCTCCCGTAGGAGTCCGGGCGGAGCAGCGCTTGCTGATGGCGGTGGAGCCCGGCTCCTGTAGGAGTCCGGGCGGAGCTGCACTTGCTGATGTCGTCGGAGCCCGACTCCTGTAGGAGTCCGGGCGGAGCTACACTTGCTGATGTCGTCGGAGCCCGGCTCCTGTAGGAGTCCGGGCGGAGCTGCATTTGCTGATGTCGTCGGAGCCCGGCTCCTGTAGGAGTCCGGGCGGAGCTGCACTTGCTGATGGCGGTTCCGCCGTGGGTTCCGGCTGTGGGTATTTTATACCCAACAATTAAAAATTAATTTTATAGATGATTCAAAGACACATCATACTTGAATAAAAAATAAACTTGCCCTTTTATTGATCAAATCAATATATTAAGTATAAAATTATATTCTAGATTTATTATAATATATCAGTCATATTGGCTTCTAGGACATACATCTAACATCTACCTCCAAGCTAAGTAATTACTCTAATTCTTTAGTGGGTACTGAAATCTACACAGACTGCACACGAGCCTGACTTTGGCCGGCTCACCCATGTACATCTATAGGTAGTTTCTTAACCAATTATTTCACCTAACAATTTTTAGTAATTAATTTAGCCTCAGATAACTTTTTAGTTGACTTTGGTCTTCTCTGCAAGCCCTAGTTAGGTCCAACCATTAACATGATCATACTTATGAATCTAACAAACAAATAATTAGACTCAACTTTGGTCGGCTAATCTGATCACTTGATAGAGAGACTCGATTAAGTCATCATATTATGAATGATAATTTTAATAGTAGATGAACACCAGGCCTTTGGGCCATCAATGATCATCATACTAATGGATCCATTATCACCCAATTTAATGGAAGGCTATGATCTAGTTATCTCCATAACTAGCTTATTTTAGAGATCTAATAATTTAAAAGATTTAATTTATGAGTCAAGAGAAGAGAAGAGATCAATCAGTAAACCATAATCCTTTCACTGACTTCACCAAGTCATTGAATTAAATTAAGATCATGTAGGTTGAAATGGCACCTAGATCAGTCACACTGATCAATCTTAATGGTATGAGTTAACTCGAATCACTTAGCAGTCTAATCAAGACATAATTCATCAAATTGGTTAGATAAGTGAAACTGGTGGGAGGGTCTGCTAAGCTTATCTTAGACACCATCAAAATGGCCAGATAAGCCGCTTTCAATTAAAAACCATCAATCAGAATGTCAGACTTACCTTAGACTTCAATTGGTTAATTAGTTTTGATTTGATCAACTTAATGATTCAGGTTCAACCACTGAGCCATAATCAAGGTCCATTTGATTTAATCAAAGATATGGACTTGACCATCTACAACTATTGTATTGGTTCTAAAAAAATTCTGATTTAATCTAATTCAATCTTTAGTTAAATTTAATCAATTTCTCTAGTTAGTCTACTAACTCTTTGATTCTAACCTTAGGTCTAACCCAATTAAGAGGATTTGATTTGAGGTAACCTATGCCTCAATATTTTATGCAATGTCATTAGATCTTTAATTCATAATTCTAGATTTAATTGATTTTAAACTTAATTCTCAATTAAATTTTAGTATTAATATAAATTTAGGTTTTGGTTTGAAATAATTTCAATCTTTTTATTTTATAAATAATTTATAATAAATATTATGTAAAGATTTTTTATTCTAAAATTGGATCGATTTAATCACCATTGAGTCATCTACACAAAGAGACTAAATCAACTCAGTTCAAAACTAGATCGGCTCAATAATTATGCGAGTACAATTCAAGAAGTTTCAGATCTAAAAATTTTTGCATATCACTAAAATAAAATCAATCATAATACTTTTAAATCATATCTAAAATTTTTATGATCCAAAATTTTATTTTTTTATGATTAAAATAATTTTAATCATATAAATTAGATGCTTTATTTTTCATACAACTTTGTATCACATACAACAAACTTAGGATTTTAAGATCTAAGGTTTTATAGAAAAATAAATTCTTCCTTTTGCATTCTTCTTTATGGGATCTAATCATATGGCATCCCTACAAGCCATAAGAGCATCCTATCAAATGAGAAATGAGGACCTTTAAACCCTTTTTGCTCCTATGATCGGATGGCCTGGCGATCAACCCAATCCAAGTACTTGCTAATCAGATCATCTAATCTAATCACATATCATATATACATGAATTTAGATCTATTCTAAATTACATCAGATCTGATTAAAGGCATACAAGCAATGGTGTATCATGTTCTTGCGAAGGACTATTGATAATGTACTTAGGAAGAAGGCTGCAGCACCATGATGAGTTGGGAAGGACCCTAATCAATCCTGTGTGGACCACTGTTGGAGAGTTTTTACTTTGGAGTCTCATGAAGATCTCAAAATCACCAGTTTATGATCTTCATGGTGGTATATGACTTCTGATCTTCTCCTGATATGCATATTATTTGTGATTTGATTGTAATCATCAAAAGGTGGTATATGCATATTATTTTTGTATTCTAGTGTTCTTATTTAATTGTTAAACTTCATTTTCAAATATTGAATGCATGTTAAAATTTTTAAAATCTATATTTTGCTGCATCACCAGAATCCAACAGTGATATCAGAGCCACTCTTGATTGATTTAGTCAAATTTCATGTTATTCTTGTGATATGGATTAGATCCAGTTTGAAGCATGTCAAAATCAAATTTTTTGATCGATATTTTATTGATGTTTATGATGCAT